>NW_028252053.1:0-125666 GCF_964263255.1 Lissotriton vulgaris | reverse complement strand
GATTCTTATCTCCAGAACTTCTTAACCACTACAGCAAAGGTTTTTTGTAGAAAAGTGTGATTAATCATCAAGCAGAGATCGACAGTGTTTGTGTAAGACAGAAATGTTAAATAATTTTATTTAAACTCTTCGCACTCCAGGAAAGGCAATGACCAAAAGGGACTAGGAAGGGAAAGAAGGAAGAACCCTAAGCATGAGGGATCAGAAAACGGGAAAGCAATAAAGGTGCAGGGTTGGTACGCAGCACGAAAAGCAAAGAAACCACAGCAGCAACACAATATGTTTCCAGGTATCTACTCCATGATAGAAAAAAACTTAAATACTGCCTCTCCTTACCACAGCAGTGCTCATAATTCAGAAGTGAATATGTCTGCTGGGGCTTTGTTGTATGGTCTGGGTTTTTGCATCAGCTCACTTCAGATTGCTAAACTAATCTCAGCCACTGGTGAATACTTGGGGCTGCATCCCAGTCCATCATTATTAAGCATGGGCGAATTTTGCGAATTGGCAATTCACGAATTTGCGAATTGGCAATCCGCAAAATTCGCGCGAATTTGCGTTTTTTTTATTTTTGCGTGTTCGCGAGGCGCTTTGCGTGTTTGCGGGTGTTCGCGAGGCGCTTTGCAATTTCGCTGTTTTTTTTTTTTGCCTGCCTAATCACTGCCACCCTCTTGTTTTTTATGCCCATCTGCCCTCTGTACCACTTGTTTCTGTGCCCTTCTGCCCTCTGCCCCACTCATCATTTTTTGTCCCCTTCTGCCCTCTGTCCCACTTTTGTGCCCTTCTGCCCTCAGCCACACTTAGAGTGGCGCCGCCAAGCTGCCAGAGCCATTCTAAAATAGCTAGAAATAGCTTCAACAGGAAGCACTAATAGATAAAGTAAAGCAGGTGCTCCAGTTGAAGGTCAAATTAAGTTACACAATCATTAATCACCCCAAGTTTGGGGGTGATTAATGATTGTGTAACTGAATTTGAGCAGCACCTGCTTTACTTTATCTATTAGAGCTTCCTGTTGAAGCTGACTCTTGTAACTATTTTAGAATGTCTCTGGCAGCTTGCTGGCGCCATTCTAAAAGAGTTACAAAAGTCAGCTTGAACTTTTGACCCAATCCCCGTTCGCGGATTTCCGTTCGCGGATTTTGCGGGAAATTCGTGAATCCCGCAGATTGCGAATTTACCGAAAATCCGCGAAATCCGCGAGCGGAACGGATTTTCCGCCCATGCTTAATCATTATTTTGAACACCATGAAACTTCAGTTTGGATTCAGCCATATTCAAATCCAATGGGAACAGTCCAGACCGAAAAGCCAGTGCAGGTCCTTCCTGTACCGTGACAAAAGAAGCCTAGGAAAAGGTTTGCCCTAGTTAGTATTCCTCAGCCAAGTATAGATTGGTTCCAGGAAACAGTGGGGCCGATGCACAGAACTAATTTACAACAAAATCCTAAACTTACTTCTTTTGGTATTCACAGAAGGCATTTAGTAGTCTTAAATTTGGATTTTGTCTTAAATTAGGATTTTGTCTTAAGGTAGGATTTTGTCTTAAATTTGGATTTTGTCTTAAATTTGGATTTTGTCCTAAATCAAGAATTTTTCTTCAGTTAGGATTTTGTCTTAAATTAAACTTAAGACAAACTTAAGTTAAACTTAAGTTTAACTTAAGACAAAATCCTAATTTAAGACAAAATCCTAATTTAAGACAAAATCCTAATTTAGGACACATCCTAATTTAAGACAAAATCATAAATTAGGACAAAATCCTAATTTAAGACAAAATCCTAATTTAGGACAGAATCCTAATGTAAGGCAAAATCCAAATTTAGGACAACATTGTCATTTAAGACAAAATCCTAATTTAGGACAAAATCTTAACTTAAGACAAAATCCTAATTTAATACAACATCTTAATTTAAGACTACTAAATACTTTTTGTGAATACCAAAAGTAGTAAGTTTAGGATTTTGTTGTAAATTAGTTCTGTGAATCGGGCCCAGTGTGCACACATAGTAGCAATGTCTAGGCATATCTGTCCCACTTAGGTCAACACACTAAAGTATACAAAAAAGTGACGGATGGATTGCTACTGTTATTCGCAGCCACTGGTAATTACCCCGGCTGCATCCCAGTTTATCAATATTTTGCAAACCATGCCACCTCTGTTTAGGACCAGCCATATGCAAATCAGTCTTAACCCTGCTTCAATGGGAACAGTTCAGCCCGTCCTGCCAGGCCAGGTCCTTCCTAAACCTGAACACAAGCACCCTACAACCAGTTTTGCCCTAGTTATGCTCATCAGCCAGGTACAGCTTGGGTCCAGTGATACAGTGTACTCAGGACCCACATTTGGGCCACCTAGGTTTGTACCCAGCCATATGCAAATCATCATTATTCTGCTACAGTGGGAGCAGTCCTGTATACTTTAGTGTGTCACACTAAATGGGATGATTACTAGAGAGTGGTCAGACATCTTGACCTGCAAGTGAGGTAGTAATGACACAATGACTGACATTAACATATGCTTAGGCTGTCCTGTTTTCAGTTTCTATTTGTTGCTGATCCTGTTTGTTTCTGTATTTTCCAATATATTAAAACATTATAAAATGTTGTGTTTTATTCTTTTTTGCTCCCTATCTGATCACTGTGATGGTGTTTTACAGTGCTTAAAAACACATTTGCTTTCATTTATTTCCTTCTCCTATTTGTTCCATTGTCAATTATTCCTAAATATTCCTATGTACTTTCCTACTACTAACTCACTTCCTTGTACCTTTTCAATTAATTTGTGTTTACAAATAACTTTTTATTATTTCTTTCAACTGCCTGCCTAATTTCCCAGTACTGAAATACCTCTTTCTAGCAGTCCAATCCCTCCTAATGTCAAAAATTAGCATAAATATAGATATATTTGTACTCCATTAGAGGCCACATTTATTTGTTGGTGGAGAGTAAACTTCACTGAAATGGCAATGGTTTTCCCTTGGCGCCAACATAGTGGTCCAACCATCCGATTTAATGCATACGGACCTTAAATTTGGCCATGGTGGTGTCTACTCTGAAACTGCCATGGCCAAACTTCTCAGACAGTTTTCACTGCCGTCACCCCCAGGAATACCTTGGCGGTAAGGGGAAGTTTAAACGTTTAAACTGCTAAATACTCCCCTTGCCATGGGAGAGAACTCCATGGCAAGGATAACATTTCCTTTTTAATTTTCTAAAAGAAAATCCCAATTCAAGATTTTCTTTTTGAAAAGAAAAAAATAGAAAACAGTTTGATCTAGTGCTCTGTCAGACATGTTGCAGGAGCCCTGCAGGACAAAACCTTGTGCCAAATTTAAAAAAACATTGACAGGTACCTCTATGATGGCTTTTCCTGCCAATGCTTTATATTTGACCCCTGGTTTGGTGGTCATTTATAAATGTGGCTGGCAGCATTGCCATTGGTACAATGGAGCTAGTTACTCCGCCGCCCTGATGGGAAAATGGGCCGCCCACCGAAATATGAATCGAGCCCTAAGATTTGATTGTAGCAGACAAAAGTTAATGGTAGAAATTTAACACACCTTCCTGCTACTTTGTTTTTCAGAAAAATGGTTAAGATTTACTGTCACTCTCTCCTGCTCTTTGCCTTGAGATAACAAGAAAGATTTGAGCTAATGGAGTTTTATTGCATGATCTTGGTCTATTCCTGCCCTACCCAGTCACATAGGAGGAGCCTGCTAAGAAAATACTAAATGCAGATAGGGGCTTTGCTGACAGCAAACCAAGCTTCTGTATGAAGAAGAGCTAAGGCAGCAAAAAAAGCCTCATCACCTGCAGCATGCCTAGGATCATTCGCACATGCAGTTCGCACTGAAATGAAATTCGTTTTTTTTTTGCTAGGCCTTGCTAGCATCTCCTTGTGCCCGTTTTTGAGCTCTGACTCATTATTGTGCCAGTTTTGTTGCCTTGTCTCGTTTTGTCACTGCATTTCTTCTCCTTTCTCTCCTGCTTTTCCACTCACTTCATGGACTCTCCCCACCCACTCCTTCTCACCCCCTCCCACCTCCCTCCACCCCTCTCTCCTTGCCTGTTTCTCCTGTGTCTTCCTAGTGCCTTCTCTTACCTTTGGATTTCTCCCCCTCCCAAGCCCCACCCCACTCCTCCCCCTCCTAGGACCAATTTATTAGCCCCTGCTGGGCATGTTAGCACACGTCCCTTTCACTCCCATCACCATCAGATACAACAATATATTACTTCTCAGCAACCTCAACCTCTATCGCGATGACCCAACGGACCACAGAGTTACTGTCCTTCTACAGGGCCTTTAAAACATCGGACTCACACAGTTCATCCAAGTCCTGACTCACAACACAGGTCACACCCTTGACACTGTCTTCATAGCCAGGAATAAGATGACCTTCAGCGGCCTCACCCCGCTCATGTGGTCAGACGACTCAATCGTACACATCCACATCAATGCGCACCACTCCAGCAAACCAAAGTTAGCCATCAGCGTCAGAAAAAACTGGAACAACATAGCAAAGGCAGACTGCATCCACACCCTAACATCCAACCAACTTATCCTCACTGGCGACCTACAGAATGAGCTAACCATAGGCAGACAAGAACCAATGCTCAAGCATACTGATACAAGGAACAGCTAAGAAACTCCAGACACTACTGCAAACAACTACAAAGTTGGGGAACCAGACAAGAAAACACATCTAGAGATCCCTACAAATCCACACTCAGAACCTATTACACTCAGATCTAAGAAGCTGGGAAAGCAGCCCTATACTGAGACTGGAATCCTTCTCCAACTCGGGCAAAGAGTTTTTGAAGATAATCAGATCATCAGAGGTTTCACCAGTCAAATGGCAGCCACCAACATCATTACCCCCTCACAAGATCTCTGTGACAACTTCTCCAACTTCTTTCACAGCAAAATGCTCACGATCTACACTAACTTCACAAGCTATCCATTATCTAACAAACTAGAGCCTCCTCTAAACAGGAGACACTGCTGGAATTATGAAGACTGTTAAATCAGGGTCCCCCACAGACCCCTATCATCGCCACATTTAGAACTTGGGAAGAACACTGATCAGCGGCAACATTACCATCATCACCTCCTCTATCCTAGGCAAAACGTTCATGGAAATCTAGAAACACGCAGAAGTTGCATCTCTCCTGAAGAAACCCGCGGCAGATACGAAATACCTCAGCAACTGCAGACCCAACATTCTGCTTACATTCCCATCCAAAGTCTTTGAGAAAGAAATCAACAGGCAAATCTCCTCCCATTTAGAACAGCACCACCTCCTGGACTTAACCCAGTCTGGGTTCCGCAGCAAAGACAGCACAGAAACGTCCCTCCTGGCAGCAACAGATTCAATCAGGTCTATTAAGGACAGAGATGAAACTGCCACTCTTATCCTCCTCGACCTCTCTTCAGCAGTCAACACAGCTGAAGAAAATGGCCAAGTCTAAACAGTCACTCCAGACTTTTTGCCTTCCTCCTCCTCTTTTCCTGACCTTGTTTTTGTTGGCTTTTGGCGTCCGGGCACTTTACCAATGCTGACCAGTGCTAAAGTGCATGTGCTTCTTTCCTAAACATGGTAACAGTGGTGAGTACATGATTGGCATATTTAATTTACTTGTAAGTCCCTTGTAAAGGGGTATTCCATACACACAAGGCCTGTACATTAAATGCTACTAGTGGATTTGCAGCACTGATTGTGCCACTTATAGAAGTAGCCTTTTAAACCTGTCTCGGGCCTGCCATCGAATTGAATTGAATTGAAGTAACATTTATAGAGCGTATGGCTAACTGGAGGCCTCCCAGCGCTAGTAGCCGCAGTGGTGAGGAGTTTCACCAGTTAGGGAAAAAGTTTTTAACAGTTTGCGAAAGGCTAGGTGGTTTGTTTCTACACGAAGGGGCGTGGGGAGGGAGTTCTAGAGCCTGGCCGCGTTAAAAGAGAATTGCTGACCCCGGCTTCTAGCATTCCTGACCCTAGGGACCGTGACAAGATTCTTATTCTTCGAGCGAAGGTGTCTGTAGGGCCTGTAGGGCTGGATGGCATTGTGATGAATGGCAGGGCCTGTTCCAGCTAGGGACTTATGGTTGATACATAGGGCCTTGAAATTAACTCTCTCCTATTCTGTCATGACGTTGTTGTATATTGTGCGATCTTCTGAGGATTCGCTGTTTCTCCAGTTCTTCTCGAGGCGTCTGCAGGTGCGTCTGGATTCTTGGAAGTCAACGGTATGCCAGGTTGGCCTTTCTGGGGTGCTGTCTGTTGGGGTTGTGGAGGGGTGCAAGTTTGTCTGCGCAGTTAGTGATCAGTTATGTTTCATACAGGTGCCCGATTTAGGTTCAGGTAGCAACCAGACCTTTGACCTATAATTCCCTGACATTTCACTACATAACGGTTCTCAATACTGACCTTTTAATGAGTTACAGTGATGCCTGAATGACATGGGCCTAATTCATTATGCATAAGGATTCTTGGAATCACTGCAGGACTTCCATTCCCTGCATAATACCTATGTATAAGAGAAATTCCTTCTGTCATCCTAGTCCGACATGACACATCAGGTATATCTCCTTGAGGTACCACATTGAGTATATAAACACCATATCCTTGCTGAGGCGGGCGAGGAGAAAAGGACTTCCATTCTGACACACTGACGCAAGATGCTGAGGTTCCTGCATGCAGACACTCCAGCTCGCAGTGGTCTGACATCCTACGCTGGGTGTCCTTCTCCAGACCAAGATGGGGTCCCACAGTCCCTCACTTCAGGCAATGGGGTTGACTTTATCCTGGAGGGATTCTTGGCTCTACATCTACATACATGCTAGGTACACTTAGGTACATCTGGTTAGGGTTGCATAGTAGGAGTATGCACATTTACTGTCATATATTTTTATACTTCATCGTGTTAGCACTATGGTAGGAATCTACCATCCTTTTACTCTGTTGGTACTTATAATCATCTATCTCTGTTTCTGTTTAATGGTTGTTTCAGCACACCTATTTTATACTAGAATGACGCTGGTTCAATAAAGGCTTATTGAACAACTTCCCCACTGTTTATTTTGTGTATTTCTCTGAGACGAAGTAAGCACGCGTGACTGAGTGAAAAGTACAGTACTGTTTCCTCGATCCCTGATGGGACAGAGTTGTCATATTCGATAGTTGCCAAAAACTATTCTCTTCTAGGTATGAGGAGTTACAATGGCACGGTGACCTAGCTGGTATACATTCAAACCTGCTCGGTGTTGGTGTCTGGAATCAGTCTGGACAGCAATCCTGCAGTGTATGTTGTCTAAACGTGCAGATCCTATGTAGGTTTTATGGAAACTGAAGCAGGGTCCCGTTTTACCATATAAAAGCCTCAAACAAATTCCTGCCCTACACTTGTAGCATGAAACCCTCATATAGGCCCCACCAGCCAGAATATAAGCATATCTTAGATTGATCATTCTATCTAAAGCATTCACTAGATACCATAGGTCCAATGCACACTTAGGAGCATACACGCCCTCCAAAAAGACAGCATAGGCCTCAGCTCACTTATCTTGACAGACAAAGTTACCATGCCCATTGGTCTCAAATGTGCATTTCGGTCGTACACAGCACAGGGAGCTAGATTAGACATGAAAATGTCCCCGAATTACAAGAACAACATTAGGCAAGATGTGGGCAGAGACTAGCTGGCACATTTCATTGCTTCATATCTGATATTTGACGTCTTTCTGCTTGCTCTTGAAATCACGGCAAGACCAATTTTTCTGAAAACTTGCGGTCAAGAGCACACGCCAATGTTCTTACCCTGTGGTTCATGGTTCCACAGTAAACAAGTATAAAATGTGTTTCACAGGTCATTTGGGGAACCACCTTTCGCAGCATCTAGCACGCATTGGTGTTTCCCGGTCGACCGTGGCTATCTTGAGCCTAGCCTATTTGAGGTGTAGGATTCATGACAGATTGAACATCTTTGTCTTTCTCTCTTGGTCTCTCCTCCCCTCCCATTTCCTTGCATCAATGATTTTTTTTAAAGCTTATAGTTTTGCATTGCTTATTATTTGAGGTGTGTCTATTAGACACTTGAGAGTCTACTATAGACTGTATGAAGCTATTTTTGATTGATTGAAACTGTGGATCAGGATATTTTCCTTGTTTAAGCTTGTCCTGTAATAAAGTGCCACTTTAATCCAGTGCCTACGTTTCAAACACGTGTCTTATTGCATTTAGATAGCAGCACCCCTGTACAAATTAAGCTGAGTGAAAACACACCCCGCAACAGAACTACAGAACAGATCCATCTGTGAAGTTATTTTGCTGCATGGTTGGAGTCGGTCGAGGTGGACGGGGCATCGCGGTTTAGGGTGCAGTTGAGGTGCTCCTCGGTGACCTTGCTCCAGTTCCTTCATGGTGGCGTGGAGTGCAGGTTTGATGGCAGTGGGTTTGTCGATGTGGAAGTGTACGTGCAGTGGTGGTCCATCCAGGGGGGTTGCAAGGTGTAAGTGAAGTGGATATTGTTACCTCTTGCGAAGATAGGGTTGAGGTTGTGTCTGCCTTGTGGGTGGGGGTGGTGGTGAGTTGTTTCAGTCTGAGGTTGGCGAGGTTGTCCAGGAGGGCGGAGGAGTTGGGGTCACTGAGGTTGTTCAGGTGGAAGTTGAGGACTCGGATGAGTATGTAGTCCATTGAGGTGATGGTGTGGGGTGCGATGAGGTCGGCGATGGTAGCAGTGTACGCGGTTATAGGTTTGGGGGTCTGAAGGAGAGGGTGCCTCTTAGGGTTTTTCTGGGGTCTTGATCTGGAAATGGAGGTGCTCGTGGGTGGTGGGTGGAGAGTCGCTCTTGCTGGAGGTGGTCAGTCGAAAGGAGCTCTTGTGTGCAATGGCGAGTGCTACACCTGAGTGGATGGGGCGGTCCTTCGTCAGGATCTTGTATTTGTCTGGGATGGTGCTAGCGATGTCGGAGTGAAGGTGGAGTTGGTCCAGGTTTCTGTGAAGAAGGCGTCATCTGTCAAGATAGTGTCGAGCAGGTACCAGATTTCTACAGCATGTCTGTGCAAGGAGCGCATGTTGAGGAGGATGCTTTTCAGTCCTCAGGGGTGCCGGCGTCTGGCGTGGGCACAGCAGCCGTGGGGTTGTGGAGGGTGGTGAAGGTTTAAAGGCAGTGTCGGCAGGAGACCTTGCTGTCAGTGGTGTTAGGTGTAGACAGCTGCCAGGTGTTGAGTTCACAGAGGGGAGCTGAGCGGAGCAGTGGTAGGAAGGGAGGGAGGGCCAGGGTCCCTGGCGCTGGTCGCCAATGGGCACAGGCTTGCCTTTGGCTGCGCGTGGCTACCATTAACTAGGAATGGGGCAGAGAACGGCAGCTGGGAGGGGGGAGCGGAATACGGCAGGGGGGAGGGGCTGTGCTGGCAGCAGTGGTGGGTACAAGAGCGGCAAAAACGGGCACAGAGGACAAATGGCACAGGCAAAGAAAACAGGCAATAAACAAAATACTGAAAAAAAACAGTAAATAAAAGGCACAACACAAAAGACAGGCAGAGTGAAAACTTGAACCCTATCTTCATAAAGGCAGCTGTTCAACAGTGGAGCTGCTGGGGGAGAGAGCAGGTCTCTGACCAGGACTGGTATGTGTGGGTCCTGTATCTGGCCTGTGCTCCATCTGGGTTGGCCCTAACTTTGACTTTGCTCATTGCTAAGCTATCAGCGGGTGAGTACAGGTTATCTTTTAGTGGGTATCTAGCTTACCCTGACTAAAGTGGTGGTTCCTGTTGCACTGGGGGAATACTCTGTAAAATAGAAACCCCATTTCTAACACTGTGGCCCCCTCATCACTAGAATCTGGGACTCATAAATTCAAGGGCTTGTCTGAGATGAATCACCACCTTCCTCTCCAAAAGCACTCAATGAGTCAGACTTCCTCCATACGCCTCCAGACACAAGAAGCTCCTCTCTGGAGTTCCTCAGGGACCCGCCCTGAGTCCAACCCTTTTCAATGTGTACATGGCACATTTTGCCCACATCACTAGAGCCCACTGCATCTATATTGTTTCCTATGCCAACCCACCTTATCCTCTCCCTCACGGATGAGAGCAACACCAACAGGACCAACTTCACCTCCTGCATGACAAACGTGGCCAACTGAATGAGGGAGAACTGCCAAAAACTCAACAAGAACAAAAAGGGAATTCAGATGTTCAGAAACAAGAGCTCCCCATTGGACTCCACCTGGTGGCCATCTGAAATAGGAAGTACATAAAAAGATGGACAGAGGGCAAATGAAGCTCCAGCATTCAGCCCCCAAAATTCAAGTATTGTCAAGGGTATTCAGTTCCTAAGAAAAGGGACTGATCGTTAGCCCCTGAGAAATCAGACCAGGGGATCTGATCCATCAGGAGATAGAGCCCGCACACACCCTAGGGGTGTCATGCTTTATCATCGGGGAGCTCCTCACTGGGCCGGTGCTGCAATTCTCAAAGGCCCCTAAGGGGGCTCTATGTCGGAGTTCTTTTTGTTGCCGACATAAATAGCGAGGTGCTGTGTAGGTGTGATGAAGTGAGTAGGTTGCAGTGACTAAGGATAATTCAAAAGTAAATCTAATTTCTGGATCGTTTTATTATATTAAAAACAGATGATGGCCAGAGATGGATGCAATGGTCCATGTTGGCTGTAGATTTTTTTTATTTTAGAGCCAATGTGGACCTTTGCATCCATGTGCACTGGCCCAATGAGGAACTGCTCGATGATGAAGCATGATACCCCAGGGATGTTTGACGGTCCTTGCTCCTGATCGATAAGATCCCCTGATCGGAATTTTCAGGGGCTCCCAACCTGTCCTACTTCTTAGGAACTGTGTGAAGGCTCTAGCTCCTGATGGATCAGATGCTCTGATCTGATTGTTCAGGGGCTCCCGACCTCACCCTTTTCTTAGGTACTGCATACCCTTGACAGCACTTGCATCTGAACTAGGAACCAATTCCACCACCAGAGACCAGGCCAGAGACCTCAGCATCATCCAAGATCGCAAGCTCGAAATGAATAAACAGGTTAATACTGTAAACGTATCCCACTGCCTCACTCTCAGAATGCTTCACAAGATTTTCAAATGTCTCTTCATGCACATGAGATGCACAGTCACACAGGCCCTCATAACCCGGAAACTTGACTGTATCACCGCACTCTATGTTGGCATCTCCAACCAACTCAAGCAAAGACTCTGCCACCAGACTCATCCTAGACATCTCCAGGAGTTCTCACATCTCTCACTGAACTACACTGGCTACCCATCTAAAAACGTTGCCAATTCAAACTGCTCACCCATGCCTACTGAGCCCTCTACAAAACTGGACCAGCATACCTCAACGACTGACTCCAACTCTACCATCCACCAACCCAGCTCTCTCACACTCGCACAGGTCCTCTGCATACACAGTAGCAAGTCAGGAGGGTGCACCATCATTACTGCCAAGACCTGGAATGCACTTCCTCAACACATTAAGACAGTTCTTTTGCAACTCAACTTCCGCAAGAAACTGAAGACCTGGCTATTCAGCTAGGAGCTCTGCCAGACCTCCGTTCCTGCTCCAGCGGCTGGAAACCCTCACAGATGATACGTTGCGCCATACAAATTGACCAAACATAACAAAACATACTTATGTGCAACTCTTAACCGACTAAGATGAAACCAGATAAGCTGCCAAATTCATCACCTTAATCTGTATGGCATAGACCTCAGCCCATGAAGCACTAAAGGTGGCCAAGCCGCCGCCTCTAGGATGATTGATACCCGTTTAGTGGCTGAAGTGCACAACATGAAACCAGAAAGCCTGGGATCAATCCTAGTTTCCCTCTTGAACAAATTGTTGGATCCTACCTCTGCAATGATTTTATTACATTGTACCTCCATTGTCTTCCAAATCATACATGACAGCACCTTGAAACGGATTAGTTCAGAGTTTGCACAGTAAAAAATACTCTTGTGTTCAATTTAACATGCTACAAAAGCTTCTCCGTGTATTTATTGCAGCGTAGGCCATGCGTAGGGTACACATGACAACGGACTTGCCTCTTGGGTCATTAATGGTATTGCTGTCATGGGGTGGAGGGAGGCTATGATTGTTTCTGTTTATGCTAAAAAACTATTATTTCTAAAAATGCATCTCAGCGCAGTGATATTATCTGATTTATTGAGAAGAAGCACTTCTCCAAGTCAAAGAAATTCACTTTTTGAATTTTTAAATGACTTAATCATATTTTTACATTATATTTGCATTATGTTAAATTCCAAGCATTTCATAGCTGGGCTTATGTAGGGGCTTATAGATTCAAGTCTGACCCTTGGCTCAGCACTCACTTAAAAAGTTTTTCCTTACCTTATAGCACTACGGACCCACTGCTACAGAACCATGCACTCCTGCAGCTGCTGGCCCTGCTGTGGTGGCACTGATTACCTCTGCGAGGTCTGCTCTGCTTCGAGCTGAGCTCACGTCGCATTCTCAGCTGGTGGTACTTTGTAAAGGCCAGGTTTCCCGCATACTGGCTTCTGACGTACGCCGTCGGCAGGAACTCCTATTTTATTTTGCATCACCTTACCCATCACTTAATTAGTGAATGTATAGTTATATGTGTATAAATATATTTAACTAGCTCATTATCTGACATTATAACTACATACATGTTATTTCCCAATCCAAGATGCCCAAACCTATGTTTGCCTTAGCTCACCTCTTGTTCTGCACTATAAAAGGAGTTCAACTGTGAGGTCCAGTTGCATGGCAATTGATTCTGTGCCATTGATTGACTCCGTGGATTCTCCACCTTTTTGCAGTTCTCGTATTCTTCAAACCCTTGCCTGTTGTTACAGCCAGACGGTTTTCAGGTCTCCAGTTCTTTTAGCTTCTTGCTGTGTCATTTTCTGGAGTGCTGCAGGACAGCTCGTTACCCTTCTGATGTCTGGTACTGCCCTCGAAGATAAGTAGACATTTCTTTGAACAAAGAAGCAGATCAAAGTGTTGCCCATAAAACCAGCTCTTGACAGATTGTCTCATCACGAAATTCTGCCAATGTATCAAGCTAAAAAAAAATAGATTAAACTGTCAATCTTCTGTCACTGCAAGTCCAGAACCTTACTTCATAAAAATACTTAACTTTGCCAGTACTTTTTTTACAATGAAGTGGCTTCTGACTGGCTTGACAGAGTTGAAATTTCATGGCAATCAAAAGAAGTTAAAGATATTTTGGACACCTTGAGCCATACATTTATCCTTCTAATAGTTTAAAGATGGGATTATTGTCAGAAATACCGCAGAAATGCATTGGCCCTTGGTTTTGGATACAAGTCGTCTCCTGGATGATTTTGCAGCTTTCTTTGCGGAGTTTAAAAGGATGTTCAACCTGCCTAAACATACATTTTATGTGCAGGAAGACATTCTAGAACTTTGCCATGGGACAATGGACCTTCAAACCTATATTTCTAAATTCAAAGTCATAGTAAAGGAGCTCTTTTGAAAAATTCTCAGGGACGAACTAATGGATGAACTTGAAGAGCTGCCAGAACACCTACTCTACGGGATCTTGTCCTCCTGGCAATTCAGATTGACAATCGGTTTCAGGAGAGACTCTTAGGGTATGGGGAACAATCTGTGTAAAAAGCATTCCACAAAACATTCTTTAGTACGTGTCCAAATCCATCTGACACAGAGGATGATGCTAGTGGGTTTTGCTTCATTTCAATCTCACCTTTGCAATCTTTAGCATATCGCAAAATCTCTTCAACAGACTTATTCTGCCAACAAATCAAATGCTGTTGAATCATCATCCTAATCTCAGGTCTCAATCCTGTCACAAACCTGTACACAAAAGGCCTATGTTTCCATTCCACTGCCAAAAACATGTGGAAGCCGCAACTACCGATGTCAATGCGACGTCTGGTGTTACTGCGAAGAAAGCTGTTAAGTTAGCATGCTTGTGACCCTTAAGTTACAGTTGAGAGTACTGCTGTCTTGGTGGAACACAAGCAAGGTCAACATGTCTGTGTTGTGGAGCCTATGTCTCCCAGGGATCTTCAAGAGAAATGGACTGGGCCCTACACAGTATTGAAAGAATATGGGTGAGGTTACTTACCACTCTACATGTAGGTTGTAGAATTAATAGGCATTTAAAGAAAGCTGTTAAGCTACCATTATTGTGGACCCTTAAGCTTACAGTTGAGACATACTAATGTGAAAATTGTTTTTCTGCATGTTTTCTCCTCTGCAGGTGCACACCAATGGCATTTATAAGTTAGTGAAAAACACATTGTATTCCTGATAGTGAGGCAAAGAAGAGCTGGCAAGGTTGAATACTTTTAATGGAGCACAAAGGGGGTGTTACCAGTTGGTACTATCAGACAATGTCAGGAACTCAAGGACATTTCAGGAGTGAAGACTGGAATATGGGAGTAGTGTTTAAGGTGTCAAGTTCTATCTTGATTTTAATTTGTGAACCCACCTTGGGGTTAGTTAGATTCCCCTTTAGATTTGGAGAGGTACAGAACTCTCTTGACATCTCCGATTGTGTGGCTTCCTCCTATACATGATTGGTTAATGTAGTAACTAGGGTCCAAACTGAAGGTAGCTTTTAAGTAGATTTATTAGCAAGATACATGTTGGAAGTACAATATCAATTAGCCCCACCAGGAGCGCCTGGCTAGGTGCTCAGCCCTAGTCCAACTGTGATGAATCAGGTCATAACATTCTAAATGACATCACATTTACAGAGTTCCACTGGTGGAGTAGAGGAAGACATGTGAACATATTTATTAAGATATTACATATCCTCCTTTCTTAAAAAAACACAAAGAAAGAAACTTAGGTAAGAAAATAACACACCACAGAAAAGCAAAGAGTGTTCAGAACCAGACGTAAAGTACAAAAGAGAATCAAAGAGAGCTGAAGAATGAGGAAGCATACTAAATACAAATAGAGATTCCATATTAGATCTCATTATAGACATATTACTCATCCTCCTCTCTAAACACGAAAAAGAAAGGAAAGTTAAAGAATAGGCAGGAAAACCATCAATGGCAGTTCATTTCACACCTACTGGCCAGGTAAGCTAGAAAAGGACTGCACAGATCAGAAGAAAACGAATAGACAGAGAAGGAAAAGAGAAAACTCACCCAACCTTCACTATCACATACAAGAAGAATAAAATACATAAGAAAAATTCAAACTGGGCTAAAGTGGAAAACACAAAACAAGTATTATGAACAAAACGGCCAGAGAAACTTAACCCATACATTACGGCGACTGAGACCATACACCCATAAAGGGTAACATTTTACTTATGCATGGGTATCCTCGAATGGAGGAAAACAATGTGCACAGATACAAAATTAAACTAAACCCACACTAAACATCAGAAGAAAGATAAGATGTGCACAATAGTGAGGGCATTAAACAAGCAAACTGAAATGCATATAATAATGGAAAGACCCAACAAACAAACCTTAGGAAAGGTCAATAATTATGCATAGTAAACAGAACACCCCGTAAAGAGGTCTACATTGTGCACTGTAATGACAGGACTCAACATCCTTTCGTGATACCCTTTGCGGAGTAAATAAAACAATGTGCACTAACAGACAGGACTATAATCCTGTGAGACACCACGACTCGTGGTACAGATTGTGCACTGTGAAAAAGAAGTACAGAAAAATGTGCACTGCAAAAAAAAACAAATTCCTGTAGACTTTGTATACTGAAATAACATGAGGTAAGTATTATTTGGGTAAGAACCCAAAATAAAAATGAGAATCAACTCTTGCCAACTCTTAAGAAAGAGAAACAACCATACAACTACAAACCTTAAACCGACTGAAGCTTAAATATCGTGCACTGTGAAACAAAAATAATATGCACTATACAAGACAAAAATTAATTGTGCACCAATAACTGTAAAATGTCTAAAGACTGCGAAAACCTTTTACATACCTGTTGCAAAATGTTGGAATGTATAACTAATTCGCAAATTATCAAAACAAAATACATGCTTGTGTTTAAACTAAGGTAATTGAAAATAGCTTATCACTAGATCAAAATGTGAATTCAAATTGGTACACTAGTGAAACACAGTTTAAGAACGAATGTCTTTCAAAATTATTATATCTTGCAGTAGACATCATGTATACGAAATAAATAATCCTGTGAAATGTAAATAACTATTGTAAATAATGAATTAAAAACTCCGGTCACCGGTGAGCGACCTCTCACCCGGGCCACTGTAAACAGCTTCCAGCAGATGCTCCCGAGTTTCTCGTAGAGATTGACGAAATTTGCCTGAATATTAAAATGACAATGGCTGCTGCGTCAGGCGTGATGACCGTGTTGGAGCCGCTGCTGTGATGTGAGCCACCAATTTATGCTGTTAAACGCACAAGTAGAGCACCTTTGAAAAAAAACAAAAAACGAGACGACAGTGTGAGATCCCGTCAACCTGAATCTTGTGAATCTAGTCATCGTGGTGCGCCGCCAATAAAGAACAAAGCGAACATTGAAAAAAAAACGTGTTTGGCAAATACTCAGGCTGGCAAGCAAGTAGAAACTGCTAAAAGAACAACGCTGCCAATTCTACGATGGCGCCACGTTATCTGACGCAATACCGGATGGCTCACGGCACTTCCTTCCATCAATAATATCGGAAGAACCTGCAGGGAAAACACCACAGTACGTCACAGGAGCCTCGCCAAGAACAACAGGTGAGTGTGCACGCAGTAGAAAGCACGCGCTGCATTTTTAAAATGGAAAGTCAGTTGAACTTCCGATGAAGGGGCAAAATTGTTGACTAAAATAAAATGTACTTACAAAATTTTGCCGAGTCTTCCTGAAGTCAAAACCAAGCAATAAATTACCATGTGTGAGGGTGCCCACTGGGAAGATGTGCGCAGCGCTGTCTCTGAAACACAAAGTCGGGTTATCACCAACCTTCTTAATGAAACATACTTCAAAGTGCCAGGACGCAGGTACTGGCGTGCAGGTAGGAGTAGGCACAAAATCCATAACACACTCCTTAACCAGGCAGTATGTAAAATTGTGAACCCAGACTCACCGGAAATTATGTGAATTCAGTCCCGCAAATTGTCTTGATAAAAAAAAAACGCTGCACCAGAGCCCCAAAGACTTAATAGTTATCAGGTAGAGGGCTGAAATAATCATCCAGCACAGAAGAAAAGCAGCTAGATAGATAGGCAGGTTGGCACTGATGCAGGAGACAGTCAATGATGCAGGACGCTGAGGGTGAGTTTAATTGTTGACTCTCATAGAGGGCACAGCACAGGAACCAACTTGAAGTACGATGAGGGCGACCGATGCAGAGGTCACTGTTGGGGCTGATTTCTTGACAGTTGGTTCACAGCAGTGCAGATAGGTAGATTCCAGATGTATCCAATTGAAGTAGGTAGATGCAGGTTCTTAAGACCAACTCGTCGCCAAAATAAATGTAGTAACTAGGGTCCAAACTGAAGGTAGCTTTTAAGTAGATTTATTAGCAAGATACATGTTGGAAGTACAATATCAATTAGCCCCACCAGGAGCGCCTGGCTAGGTGATCAGCCCTAGTCCAACTGTGATGAATCAGGTCATAACATTCTAAATGACATCACATTTACAGAGTTCCACTGGTGGAGTAGAGGAAGACATGTGAACATATTTACAGATAGATATTACAGTTACCTATAGAAATTCTACAAAGGTTCAGATGCTGACACCTTACTTGCTTCCTTGATTGAATCGGGTCTTCCCTATCCTTAATTTAGTGTAGGGTTTAATAGATGTTGTAAATATCTTCAATGTATTGAAACCATTAGTCTAGACATCAACACCTTTTCCTTATTTTCTGTATTGCCCTCACAAAAATCCTGATATGCTCTTTGCTGTTGAGGACCAATATTTTATGTCACTTTGGTATTCCTTTGATAGTCTTGTATTTCTATAGTATGTATTGAGATTGGTTTATATTAATTCGGCTTTGAGTTTGTAATAAATCTTTTAACTCAAACGTTTATTGTGTGGTCTTAATGATCACACTGTGCTTTGGGATTGAACTTGGGTCTGAAACCAGGAAACCTGGAATCCATCCCGGCTTTCCTCTTGAGTAAACTGTTTGACCATGGGCAACTTTTTTCACTTTGCCTTCTTTTTCTTCATTATAGCATATAAGAAGAATTTGAAATACATAAGCTCAGAATGTGCACTGCACAAAACCTTCTCCTGTGTTTGAGTATAATGTTGCCCAAGTATAATAGCAACCTAGGCCACCCAGAGGGTGCACACAACAACTGACTTGCCTCCTAGTTCCCTATTGGCATTGATGTAAGGGTGGGGAAGCATGAAGGTTTCTTAATACATGTCTTAAAATGATTGTTTACAAAAAATGAAGTGGTATAGTAAAACGCTTACGCATGTTAATGAAAGATAATGAAAGATACTTTTTTTGAATTTTGAAGAAACAGTTCTATTTTTACACATTTGTTGCAAGCTCCCTTTAGAAATAAAAGGGTTCTTAACGTTAAGTGCTGCAGGACACCACCTTAGTTACTTCATAACGTCAGTTAGCCTGAAAATTATTTCATATTTTTTTCGGAATATTGGTGCTCAGCAAGTAAACAGCACCCCATGCTGCTGTTCGCCAGAGGGTCGCATGTAAACGCCAAGAGGGCCACAAGCGCTCCCGGGCTGTTCTTTGAGCAGTAAAAAGAAAACACTGGAGCCTAAAGACATGGGACATTTTGTGCCCATGTTTGTGACAGGATTGAGACTTGAGATTAGTATGATGATTCAACAGCATTTGACTTGTTAGCAGAATAAGTCTGTTCATGCCATTTTGCAATATGCTAAAGATTACAAAGATGGGATTGAAATGAGGCAGAAAAAGTTACAGGAAAAACTGATGGTAGTACAAATGAAGGCTGCTCAGAGGGCAGTTCAAAATCCGTAGTTTGTAGGGAATGCCCCTCTAATGCAGGGAGTGAATCAACAGGGAGCTCTGGCGATGCAGGGTGAGGGTGGATTTCAGTCACATGGTAGAGGTCTAGGGGCCCGATGTAGGTAAATCCCAATTACTGATTTTGAAATACCGAATCTTACCGATTCGGTATTTCAAAATCGGTAAATGGGATGTAGGTCCCAACATCTGGATTCGTTACCGAATCCTTAACAATTCTTTAATTACCGATTCGGTAAATACCGAATCGGTAATGCCCATTCATTCCTATGGGCTTTGAAGCCCATAGGAATGATTAGGCATTACCGATTCGGTATTTACCGAATCGGTAATTATAGAATTCACAAGGGTGCAGGGGGTGTCACTTTGACACCCTCTAGCACCCCCAAAACAGGCATGTGTGCAATGTGGCACACAGACATGCCCTAAGGGCACGTCTGTCTGTCACATGGCACATGTGTACATGCACAGATGTGCATGTACACAGGAATCGGTATTTTACCATGGATTTGTATTCCATGGTAAAATACCGATTCTGTAAGCCATGTGCCAAAGGTAAATTTTCTACCTACATTGCTTTTTCGGTAATTTTACCGAATCGGTATATATTACCGAATCGGTAATTATTTTACCGATTCGGTACATATTACCGAATCGGTAAATATACCGATTCGGTAATGATACCGATTCGGTAAAATTACCGAAAAAGTGCCCCTACATCTCAGTAGCCCTTTACCGATCGGAAACGGCCGAAAATCGGTATTTTCGGCCGATTCGGATCGGTAAAGGGCTACCTACATCGGGCCCTAGGTGTCGCTATTAATCTGAGTACTTGAATGCATGAAGCTACATTGAGGAACTCTAACCCACTTCACTATTGTAATATATTGGAGCATTAGAAGTGAGAATGTTGTCTTAATCCCACAAATTAGGGTCAAAATCCAGGGTTTGTACCATCTTAGAACAGCAATGCCATGCAGCAAAAGAATGTACCCAGAAGTAGATTTTAATGTGCACAAAGCCCTCGTGATGCAGGTTCCACAACCTCTAATGCCACAGCAAGCTGCTAATGTTCCAAGAATTTCTTCTAACCAGGTCCTTAATTTGAATCAGAATGAATTGCAGAATAATAATCCTTACCAACAATTTCCTATGTTTGAGACAACTGACAATTTTGGCATCAATCAGTCTTCCTGACGGTGTATGAGGGGGAGGAGGAGTGGGGAGGAGGAGTGCGTGCTTGGCACAGTCTTGGAGGTAGACTAAAGTAGCCCATTTGTAGAAGCTTAGGTAAATAGCGATGATGTATCATTTTTCGTTGATACTAGTGCTACCCATTCT
The DNA here is from genome assembly GCF_964263255.1 of Lissotriton vulgaris. Taxonomy (NCBI): domain Eukaryota; kingdom Metazoa; phylum Chordata; class Amphibia; order Caudata; family Salamandridae; genus Lissotriton; species Lissotriton vulgaris. The sequence goes on along the minus strand of NW_028252053.1, from coordinate 105,348 downwards.
ACTGTGAGAATAGTGGAAGTTCCAAACCTACCCCTCTTGGGAAGAACTTTCCAAGGTGTTGGAGTTGCTTATCAACAAATGAGGAACCTCATTACGGAGGATGTCCCTGTAAAGATAAGAAATCTTGAGGATAATCAATCATTTTTGATTTGTGATTCGTGTCCTCTGAGTTTGTTAGGATGTGACTTGTGCACTGCACCATGTACTGCACCATGTACTGCACCATGTACTGGACCCGAAAGCGCCAAACTCTTGATGAGGACCTTGCCTTTAAGTTGGCAAATCAGAATTTAATATTGGAATGTATCAGATGATGATGACAGAAGACTTGCCATTAGATCTCAGAGATTCTGTGAAACCATAAGTTTGGGATTTTTCAGAAACAGACATTAGACTCGTTAAAGGAGTTGAGCCTGTCCATTTACTGATAAAAATGAATATGGAATATCCCAGAATATCGCAAAATATAATTTGCCCCCTCAAATGATTGCTGGAATAACTCCTGTGACAGAGACAATGATTCAACGAGGTATACTAAAGGGGATCATGGGAAGTCCATATAACTCACCCATTGTGAGCATTCAGAAAAGTAGCTGTAAGTACAGCATATCACAGGACCTTTGCAAGATAAATACCATTGTGATTCCCTGTTGTCCCGTGATTCCACATCCTGCTGTAATATTATTTCAAATTCAATTTGGAGCTGATTGGTTTACAGTTATTGATTGTGACAGGAATCCTTTTCCAAAGACTTGCATGAGTACAGTCAGTCCCTTTTTGCATTCAGACTCGGTAACCTTGTTTTAATGTTAATGTTAATGTTAATTGGGAATTTATTGAGCGCTCGTACGCCCGGACGCTTCATGGCGCTATAGAAAATGAACCAAGCAGGCAGATAATAGAAAAAGCAGTGCTATCAGTAGTGAGCTTGAGTGAAGAGCCAGGTTTTCAGAGAATGTCTGAAACTGAGGATGTTATTGTTGAGTTTAATGTTGAGGGGGAGAGAGTTCCAAAAACCTGCAGCGAGGTGGTCGAAACCTTTATTGTGCTAAGTCCCAGAAGGGTATACAGAGAGATTTTTTTTTTTTTTAAAACAGAACCCAAAGAAGAATTTGGAAACTCTGGTTATACCTTGTAACTCCGTTTTAGTGCAGTGTGTTGACGACCTGCTGGTTGCATCAAATATTCATGAAGCAGGTAAAAGTGACACAGTTGCATTGCTATACTACTTGGATGAGACTGGACATAAGCTGTCCCAATATAATTTGCAGGGGTGCTTGAGAGAAGTCCTATTTCTTAGTCAGCATAATGAAAAAGGTGAGACAAGCGTGTCACAAGAAATCATTTGGGCGATCATGCAAATGAATCCACCAACAACACAGAAAGAAGGGAGGATCTTTTTGGGAATGATGTGCTTCGGTTGTCAGTGGATACCCAACTTTTTCCTAGTGGCCAAGCCTTTACAAAGGCTGACACACACTGATGTGTCTGGTCTGGTGCCTTGTCACAATGACTACTTTGGTTGCCTTCCTTTGAGAGAAAGCCTAAGCCACACACCAGCACAAAGAATGGCTGATTATAATAAAGCATTTTTACCTTTTTGCAGTGAGAGAGATGGCTGCTCTCTTTCAGTGTTAACACAGAATCATGGAGATCCCTGAAGACCAGTTGCTTACTGCTCAGTCACATTAGATCCAGTGGCTGCAGCACTGCCTGATCGCCTTAAAGTGGTAACAGCGACAGGTGTCAGAACTCAAATGTGGTAAAGTATAGTGACGGGTCTTCCCTTAACTCTAAACGTCCCTCATTCTGTTAACTAGAATGAGGATACTGCATCTCACGAACAGCTGCCTGACCAGTTATGAGCAGATCATATTAGCGAACAAAAATGTGTCCCTCAAGAGGGGTTCTGTTGTGAATCCTGCCACCTTACTACTCCTTCCTGAGAATGATAACAATGATGGTGAAGTTGAGCTTGTCTGGCTCGATGTCATTGAACTACGCACCAAGCCGAGATCAGATATCCAAGATGAACCACTAGCTGAATCTGATTATACATTGTTTGTGGATAGCATGTGTTAACAAGACCAGAAAGGAAATTTGAGAACTGCTCTTACAGTCTGTACAATCTCAGGAGTAGTGGAAGCAGCTTAGTTTTAAGGAGTAGTCTCCATGTGAGTGTCTGAATTGATTGCTCTTGCTCGAGTATGTTCCAGATCGATTACAGGTGACTATATTTACTGATAGACAGTACGGTTTTGGTGTTGGGCATGACTTTGGACAGTTATGGTCCTAGAGGGGCTTTATGATGTCATGAGGATCTTCCATGCGTAACAGTAAGCAGTTAAAAAAACTGTCATAGGCTTTCCGAATTGCTGCACAAGTTGCAGTTGAGAAATGCTCTCGGCATTGAATGGTAGATGATTACGGGATGGTCGGCAATAGATATGCTGACATGGTACTGTGCTTACAGTGCTTATACACATAATGGAGAGTATGTAAATTAAGGAACAGATGAGACTAATTTTAATCTTTTGCTCACAGCAGCTGATACTTGGGTGAAAGTTAGGAGGTTACAGGAAGAGATGTCAGAAGCAGAACAGCAGAGTTGGATAAATGCAGGTTGTGTTAAAGAGATGAAGATGAAAAACGGGTTTCCGGAGATAGCTGGCAAATCTGTGTTCCCAAACTGTTTTTTAACGCCAATGGCTAGACTTTACCATGGTCCGACTCAAGTAGGGAGAGATGCCATGGTCAAATACTTTCTCCAAATGTGGTTTAATCCCAGGTTCAGGTTGATGGTGGAAGAGTTATGTCACAGATGTGTTATGTGCCAACAAAATGATGAAGGGAACTGAACTGCAGTGACATTGATCCACATAGGGAGGTCAGGTTATCCCTTCAAAAAGCTGCAAATGGAGTTGGTGGTGCTGCTTGTGTGCAACAGGCTGAGATATGGTTTGGATGTAGTGTGCATCTTTTCCTGATGGGTTGAGACATATCCCACTAGAAGGAATTATAGTCTCACAGCAGCAAAGTTGTTGTTGAGGTAATCGATACCAAGGTTACTCTTCCTGACTTCTTTGGAGCCTGACCAAGGCACACACTTCAGTAAAGAAGTGCTGAGACTTCTGTGTGTTAACTTGCTGTGGAACTCACCTGGATTTTCAGCAGAAGCGAGGTGGAAGAACCGATGCTGGATCCCAACTTCCCTCAACCACTAGAATAGCCAAACACAGTCAAAGCCAATGAGGTAAGTGTAGAGAGGAGGGGAAAACAGGTACCTCCAGTAAGCACCACGGAGCTGCATTGCAGAGTGTTGTAAAAAGGGGCATGGCCTCTGACCACCTCTCAGCAACACATACCCCTGGCACATACTGGAGGTACCTGGTGGGATAGTTGGCCTCCTGGGACCCACAGGATTGAGGAGGAATGAATTCACTCATTTAAAACGCACCACAGGGCGTGTTTGCAGACATTTCACCTCAGGCTACACCCCCTTCTTTCACCACTGTGCTAACGCGCCCCGTGGTGCATTTTACGTTGGGAAATTAATTATCTTTCAATACTGAGGGTCCCTTAGGGTCAAATATCCCAACAGGTATCTCCAGTATGCGCCAGGGAGCTGGGTTGCAGATAGTTGTTCAGAGGCCACGTTCCTTTTTACAACTCTCTGCAACACACCTCACCTCTTTGGCACTTATTGGAGGTACCTAGTGTGCTAGTTTGACCCTAGGAACCCTCAGGATTCAAGGGGACTTAATCTCCCAACTTAGAAAGGCCAAAGGGCACGTTTACACAGTGGTGAAGGGAGGGGACGGGGCCTAAGGTGACGTATGCAAACATGCCCTGTGGCGCGTTTTAAGTTGGGGAAAAAATTCCCCTTCAATCCTGAGGGACCCTTGAGGACAACTAGTCCACCAGGTGCTTCCAGTAAGCACCACTGCTTTTTGCTGAAAAATTTTCAAAGTGTCGATTAGTGAAACTTACAAATATTCCTCTAAAATCAGCCGAACAACAAATTCCGATTTACTCACCTGTTATCAGGAGAGACCTCAGTGCTTCATCTTTGAGCACAGTATTGATCCTGAAAAGTAATTCTACCCGTACTTACCAGTAACTTGAATTTCCTTCCATAGGCTAACATTGATTGGTTTCACTTGGAGTTTTGGAACTTTAAAATATTCCTCTAAAAGCAGCTGAACTATGAATTCCAATGTACTCACATGTTATCAGGAGAGACCTCAGTGCTGCATCTTTTAGCCCACTACTGATCCTGAAAAGTAAATCTAACTGTACTTACCAGTAACTTGAATTTTCTTCCATAGGATATCATTGCCTGCTTTTTGCTCAAAAAGTTTCTAAGGGTCGATTTTTGAAACTTACAAATATTAGTCTAAAATCAATAGAACTACGAATGCTGATTTACTCACCTGTTATCAGGAGAGACCTCAGTGCTAAATCTTTGAGCCCAGTGCTGATCCTGAAAAGTAATTCTAACCGTACTTACCAGTAACTTGAATTTCCTTCCATAGGCTAACAAAAGTGTGGAGATTTGGAACTTTAAAATATTCACCTAAAATTAGCCGAACAACAAATTCTGATTTACTCACCTGTTATTAGGATAGAACCCGGTGCTGCATCTTTTAGCCTAGCACTGACCCTGAAAAGTAATTCTAACCAAACTTACCAGTAACTTGTATTTCCTTCACTAGGAATCCATTGTCTGGTTTTCACCCGAAAAGTTTCTAAGTGTCGATTTTCACAAACTATAAATATTCGTTAAAAATCGCATGTATGACTTAAATGCATTCTTTCAACTGTTTACAGGAGATGCAACCGTGCTGGATCTTGGATCCACCACTAAATTGATACTTGTATAGCACACTACTCACCCGCAAGGGTCTCAAGGCGATTGTACGAATAACCGCTGTGGAACCCATCCTGGCTTTCACTGTGAGACGTCCACTCCTGGGCACCCCCAAGGTGGAGGCCTGGCATCCTTAGCGTTGTGGGGGCCGTTGTGGAGATTAAGCAAGCTATTGCCCAGAGTTGCAGAGTGGGATTCCATGACTGGAATAGGCACCGAGGCGAGAATTATCAGGTGCGTGGAATTTTGAGCCCAAGACCCGCCGAGGAGGGGAATTGAACCCTGGTCCCGGGCCAGACCTCTGCATCAGGGTCTGCCGCTCTAACCATTGAGCCACACTTCTCCATGAGTAAGAAAAAGTAACAATAACACTACTTACCTGCTAAGTGAATTTCCTCCCATTGGATAACATTGGTGACAACTTTTAAAATACAATAATATTCCTTAAAAATCACTACTGTAACCAAAACGCTTTTACTCAACTGTATCTAGGAATCTAGGATCCAGTCCTTCGGTTAGAAAAGTAATCCATAAAGTAACTAATTGCATTTAACTAGAAATTCCCATTGAGCCAGGGATCGTTACGAAAGGTGAACAAACTATATATGGACATGGCATCGAGGGTTACCGAGGTGGAAGCAAGAACTGAGCAATTGGAGGAAGACGTTGGGAAGTGGAATGAGATCAAGAAGGATCAAGAAAAAATGGCAGCCGATGTACAATGGACACTTGAAGACTACGAGAATCGCCAACGGCGTAATAATGTCAGGATACTTGGGGTGGCAGAAGAAAAGGAAGGACAGGATGTGCGGGCATTTGTTATAAATTTGCTGAAAGGGGCCTTCTGAGAAGTAACGGGTTGGAACTGGGAGAATGAGATACAAAGAGCACATAGGTTTCCTCTTGTGTGAAGGAAAGGGCCGGCTAGTGACAAACCCAGGGCAATTTTGATATTTGTGGGGAATTTCCTATTGATGCAAGAAATTATGGACAAGGCCAAACCTGAGGCTAGACGATCCTATAATGGTACGATGTTTTTTGCCCGCCCAGATTTCTGCCACGCAACAGTGGAGAGGAGGTGGCGAATGAGGCAAATGATAACCCCTTTCCAGAGCATAGGTTATGAGGCATACCTGATGTTCTCATGTCGTCTTAAGGTGGTGGATGAGAGACAGAATAAGATCTTTTTTCTGAAATTACGGCGCAAGCATATCTAGACGAGTTGAAGGAAAGGAAAAGGGGTTCAAAAAGTATGACAGTGGCACTAAGACAGACAAACCAGAAGGTTTAACAATAAGCAGAGAAGGATTTGGCTGAATGTATTTCTAATATAGTAACAGCATCATTAAGCAGATCAGACACGGCATAGCATGAGAGGGTAATTAAGAGCAGGGGGGGAGGGGTGGGTGACACTGGGGCTACAGCTGTCACACATAGGTCAGGATTGACCTATTTGCCCGTAAGGGGGGGAGCTGGGGGAGAGGGGGAGGTGTACAGGGCACTTAGTTTTTTTGTTGGATGTTTATACGCAGGGAAGCACTGTTAAGAAGTGGGTGTTTGAGGGGGTAAAGACACTGCAACATGGGAGAAACGACAAAATATTGTTGATTATTGGTGATAGCTTACTGGGACAGTTATTGGATGTGCATTAATGGGTGCGCGCATAATTACGGTAAATCTTTGTGGTCTAAATGACCGCACTAAGAGGCAACGGGTTGCAACATGGTTGAGATCCCTGAATGTGGACTTTGTATGTCTCCAGGAGACTCATATAGAGGGAGATCAAGGACACTTGCTGGATCAGTTGGGGTTCTGTGTACTAGCATACTCTAAGCAGGGGGCTAAAAACAGAGGAGTGGCAATCCTGTCAAAAAGAAGGGATCTTATAATAAGGAAAAAGCTTGAGGATCAGTGGGGGAGGTGTGCTCTCATAGAATACAAAGCTAATGAGGAGTGGGTTACCCTAGGGTGTATATATGGTTCGATGGAAGACGACCCAGACATCTTTGATTTTATGGATTTGGAGCTGGCCACTTGGTCCCCAACTATTATCTTGACTGGGGACTTCAACATCAACGGGGCAGGGGGACTGGGAATGGTCTCCAATGGGGGATATCAGGGTAGGAAAAAGAGAGTGTGGCGATCATTATGCAACCTTGCAAGGAATAACGCCTTATTGGATGTATGGGGGACATTAAAGCCTGGCGAACAGGGATTTACTTATCACTCTGCTCCACATAAGGTATGTGTGAGATTAGATTTTTTTTGTCTCGAATGATTTACAATCCAAAATTAAAATTGAGAGACTCCCTCGGATAATCTCTGATCATAACCCTTTGATTTTAACAGTAACTCTTGGAACTATTAGTCCGGATCGGGTATGGACATTTGAGAGAGCGCTGCTAAAAGAGGATGCTTATATCGTGCATATGAATGAATGGATCAAGAGCTTTTTGGACATCAACAGAGGTAGCACGGCGGCTGGGAACATGTGGGACTCCTTTAAAGTGGCTGTACGAGGGGAGACAATATGCTTCAGTGTAGCAAGCACAGGAGGGAAAGACAAAGGGAGGCAGACCTCGTTAAAGCTGTGGCAGAAGCAGAGGATGCACTAACTCAGAGTGTGATAAGAGGTGCACCTTTAGATCAGGTTTTAATTAAAATAGCGATAGCAAAGATGGAGGCAGAGGAGAGCATAGCTAATAAGGCAGCAAAAACATACCTTGTATATAGAGAGAGATGCTATGAGTTCAACGAATCTGTGGGCCATACGCTTGCTTTTTGCACGAGGCAGAATGTCTCTACGGGGCAGGTTAGGGAGATCCAGGATGATGCAATAACTATGGTATCAGACCCAGAGGGAATACAAGAGGTGTATACGATCAAGAACACCCAAGCGATCTGTCTAAGATTAGTGAATATCTGCAGGATATCCCAGTAGCTGCCCTAGCGGAGGATGAGGCGAGGAAACTGGAGGAACCATTCAGTTCGGAAGAGATCTTGGCTGCTCTAACTAGTCTCCCGTCTGGGAAGGCTGCAGGACCTGACCAAGTCCCAATGGAATTTTTAAAAACCTTTTGGGACGTAATAAAGCAAGATCTGGCCACTACAATTCAGCAGGCGCAGACAGGACTATCGATCCCGAGTAGCTGGGCAGGGGCAGACACAGTCATAATCTTAAAAAAAGGCAAATCACCCAGTCAACCTGGATCATATAGGCCAATAACTTTAATGAATGCGGACACAAAAATATACTCTAAGATCCTTGCACTCAGAATCGCTAAAGTTGTCAATACTCTTGTGAGTATTAATCAGCATGGGTTCATACCAGGGAGAGGTACCACCCATCATACCCGAAAGGTTATTACCCTGTTCGATGCCGCAGAGGTTGCAGGAGACCCGATGGCAGTAATGCTATTAGACGCAGAAAAAGCTTTTGATCGGGTCTCCTGAGACTTTTTGTGGGTCATTTTTAGGAGGGTGAGGTTCGGGGGGGGCCTGGTGAAAGCTTTACAGGTATTATACTCAGCTCCAACTGCTCGTATACGAGTAAACACGGGGTACACGATCCCATTTAATATTAAAAGGGGTACACATCAGGGATGCCCTTGCTCCCCGCTCTTGTTTGCCCTCTACATGGACCCATATATACGACGTATAGATTTAAATGACAATATCTGTCCAGTAGATAGCCATAGGGGTCAATGTAAAATCTTAGCTTACGCCGATGACGTGGCAATTGTCAATCCTAGTCCCTCAGAAGCTATAGTGCTGGTCGAGGCAGAAGCATAACAGTTTGGAGAGGTGTCTGGATATGCACTGAATACTGCTAAAACTCAGATTATCAAAAATAGTAAGGTAGACTGCTTAGATCATCGGGAGGTGCAAAGGGGAGTAGACCTAGGGGTAACAATAATGGCAAAGGTGAACATAACACCGGTAATAAATAAAGCGAAGAAGGATCTAGACAGATTACATAATATTCACTTCTCAATAGTGGTTCGAACAAACATAATCAAAATGATCTTTCTCCCAAATGTTTTGTACTTTTTTAGGGCCAACCCTTTATTGTTTGATGCAATGTGTTTTAAGGTGCTTGAGCACATGATAAACCGATTTGTCTGGGTGCATGGAAAGACCCGAAGAGTTCTGAGATTCATGGCACTTCAAGGGGGGGGGGGGGGCCCTACCTGATCTAAAGTTGTATTATTGGGCGGTGTCCCTTCAATACATGGCAGGGCTATTTGGAGGAGCAGAAAGGGAAAGACAAGATGGGCTAGGAACTTTAGCAATTTATGCATTGGTGCTAGGAGCTCACACTGAGAACTTCTTCTTGAAGCTTACTGATAATAATTATTTCAAGTGGACTAAATTTAAAATGGTTATCGCTGCCCATAAGATCTGGACCTCATTCGCAAAAAAGATTGGTCTAGGCAGATTCAACGTATACACCAGACTGAATAACAATCCCAATCTTCCTGGCGATATATTCTCAGGGGCTGCTTTTTCTGATTGGGTAAGCCATGGGATTAGTAAGATGGGTGATATCTTGGGGCCGCAGGGGATGATGCAGTTTAGTGGTCTGCAGGCAATATATGGTCTGGACTCAACCCATATTTTTAAGTACCTTCAAGTTAGGAGTTTTATGGTGACAAAAACTGGAGGACCGGCGGGATTTCGTTCAAACCCTATTTTGGATATTATACAGGATGGTACAGACTGCACAATTAAAAGAGTTTATTCTGAATTAATAGAGTCCCAAATAGATGATCTGGAAAAATTTGAAACTAAATGGACGCAGATACTGGGGTCAGAAGGAAGTTTTTCGTAGATCATTGGAATTAGGTCAGAAACTACTGTGCTCAGCACCACTTCAGGCACAACATTATAAGACACTGTATTTTCAGTATCATACACCCGCCAGGATAGCACAATGGGGAGGGGTAGCTGGTATCACATGCCCAAGATGTAATAATACCGAGGCCGACCTAGCCCATATGGTTGCTACATGCACCCATTTAAAAACTACCCGGGACGAAATTGAAGCATTCCTTAAAAGGTCATTAAGGATAGAGATCACTTTAACATCGTCAGCAGTACGTTTTGGAATAGTGGATAATGCTATCCAGACACAATATGAATACTTTATCTTTATGGCTATGGCTGTCTTGAGATTGTGCATCACCACGGCTTGGTTGGACCAGGTACCGCCCACATTACATCATTGGCTAACAAAATTATTAGCTATTTATAACCTTGAGAAAGCAATTTATGCAAGGAGGGGTAGAAATGGCAAGAAACTAGGAAAGGAAATCTGGGAACCGATACAAAAATGGAAGGAGAAGGATTCGGGGTAGGAGGCATGGAAAATTAATGTGTCTAGGATTTATTTTATCTTCGTGCTTTGTTGTATCCTTGCATTGCTTTATCTCTTTTCTCATTTTTATATTGTATACTTTTTAATTGTATTTTATACGTTTTGCTATAACCTTGCATTATAAATGAATATTTGTGCCCTGTACAACAAAAAGGGGGGGAAATTTGAATAAAAATATATTTTTTTAAAGAAATTCCCATTAAGCTTAATGTTGCATTGTGTTTGAAATTGTGTTGCCCATTGCAACAACTGTAACTTTTGTACTTAAAAGTCTATTGTCTATTTGCAAAGTATTTAAACTAAAGTAATTCATTCTGAGAAAGTATATTTTGTAATGTAATGTATAATGTAATTATAATGTAATTTGAAAAAATAAAATATCTAAAAATAAATAGTTTAAAAAAATGTAGTAAGTCAGTATCAAAAAATAAATATAACAATTAATACATTTAAAAATTGTCATTTACAAAACCTTTGAAATTCACTGAAAAAAACCATAGGTTTCAGACATGTTATAGTTAGGAATTAGCATTTAAAAAACCTTAGAAATTCACTGAAAAAAACATAGGTGTTAGGGGTGTTATAGTTAGCTGAACATTTCACTCAAAACCATTGAAATTCCTCCGTTATAGTTAGTTGTACTAACTATAACTCGCGCACCGGCAATGCACTGCTGATGATGTCACATATTACATCATTCAGAACATGGTCAGCGACATCACTGATGACATCTCAAATGACATCAATGTTGACATCACTGATGACATCATCCATGTGACAATCTGATACGTCTCATCATACACTAGTATAACCTTTCAACACTCATTATAAAATATGGAGTACCATATTTGAAACCATTGACACACCAATACAAGATTCAAAAAACCCACTCAGTGATTCCTACATCTACACACACATCTAAACACTTACCTATAGATTCACTCATACATGTTAACAAAGACCAATAGAACACTATTAAATATACTTATACACCTACATCAACATTACACACAGCACACATCCTATTCACTTATGCAAATAATTGATCATACTTACATTTACTAAGCTACACACTTATACAAAAACCACTTTATTTATTCATATAGATAGTAACTCATACTTAGTGTGTTATAAAATCACTGTGACAAGTATACAGTTTTCGATAGCCAGTCTTACAATCACTAAGTCTTATGTATACTTATTTATATACAACTGTCAAATACACTGCCTTTTATATTTCTACTTTGTTGGACATGCATCATTGAGTAATATATTTACTCATCACTACACCCATAAAGAGATTCACTCACCCAAACAACGGTTTCCACATACAGTCTTAACCTCATATACCTACTAAATCAACTATTTACACATCTTTGGACTGTCACACACAAACCTCCCACCCAACCACACACACATTCACTATCCCATACAAATACTCACTTAACTAATTATTATTTAATATAGACTTTCACATAGCTAGTAACCAACTTATGTAGTAGTTTACACTAAAAGAAATAGTGATACAGATATTCACACACACAGTTTAATGACTATCCCATATATTTAGTGAGACACTTTAAATAAGTCACTTAGACAGTCAATCACAGTGCTACTAAATCCTCCATCCAGACACTTATACATCTACTCAGTCTTCAATGTAGATTGCTATCCATATAATACTTATTTAAATATCGAACCAAACCACATTCACTGGATGATGTAAGCAGTGATGTCACTGACCATGTCATGAATGATGTATTATGTGACATCATCAGCAGTGGATTGCGGGTGCAGGAGTTATAGTTAGTACAACTAACTATAACAGAGGAATTTCAATGGTTTTGTACGAGTGAAATGTCCAGCTACATATAACAACCCTAAAACCTATGTTTTTTTCAGTGAATGTCTAAGGCTTTTTAAATGCTAATTCATAACTATAACATGTCTGAAACCTATGTTTTTTCAGTGAATATATATATATATATATATATATATATATATATATATATATATATATATATATATATATGTTATTAGCAGACAATCCTTCAATGAAGAAGACGCCGCACACTGCTTGGATTGTTGATCTCTTTAGTTTATTTTCTGTAGGTTCCCCACCTACGCGTTTCGGACAGAAACTGTCCCTGATCACGGTTACGGTTTTTTTTTTGTAACCGTGATCAGGGACAGTTTCTGTCCGAAACGCGTAGGTGGGGAACCTACAGAAAATAAACTAAAAAGATCAACAATCAAGCAGTGTGCGGCGTCTTCTTCATTGAAGGATTGTTTGCTGATAACATTGTTTGCGAGGGCGTCCTGACCCTTGCCGCCGGCACCAGCTGTAAAGCTGCTCCTCTCGCTTTGGGCCAATTGCTATTTCAATATATATATATATATATATATATATATATATACATATATATATATATATATATACATATATATATATATATATATATATATATATATATATATATATATATATATATATATATATATATATATATATATATATATATATATTATATATATATATTGAAATAGCAATTGTCCCAAAGCGAGAGGAGCAGCTTTACAGCTGGTGCTGTATATATATATATATATATATATATATATTACCTACTGGCGGTCGCCAGTAGGTATATATAGTTAGGATTTTTTTGAATAGGGATTTCTGAAAATTCTATGTTGAATAACTTTGGTGTTGATGGACGGAATTGGCTGAAATTTTCAGAAAAATGGCACATTTTGTTTCTGAGCATCCCCTGAACGTTTGGGGGGGTTTCATCAAGCGGGGGCAGAGATAAAAGGGGGTCCCAAAACATGTTTTTAACATTGATTTTTCCATAGGGCGGTTGGACTCACTTTTAGCTCGAACGGCTGAATGGATTTCCACAAAACTTGGCATAATTGTAGGGACTGGTAGCCCGATGTGCCTTTGCTATGTCTCAAGATATATGCTCTAGTGGTTTTTACGAAAATTAACTTTGAAAAATATATATTGGGCTACATTGGGCTATATATATGTTAGAGCCCAAATGTAGCCCAATGTAGCCCAATGTAGCCCAAAGATGGCCACCAGAGACAAAAAAAAACAAATGTAGCCCAAATATCAGCCAGATGTAGCCCAACTATAGCCCAGTGACAGAATGTCCCAGAGTGTTCTAAAGAACAACTAGAGCGCTAACAGTCTTACTTATGACAAAAGTATGGCACACCTGAAGTCATCTTGATTGGAATAAAGTGTTAACACTTAAAACATTTAATTTGCAAAGGAACAAAATGAGGCGTTTCATTTTGCCATAGAAATGTTATATATATATATATATATATATATATATATATATATATATATATATATATATATATATATATATATATATATATATATATATATATATATCCAAATCCAATGCTCACCTCTTTGACAAAGTGAGCGGGACACATGCTCCCGGTTAGACAAAGGGATTTATTCGACGTAGCAAGCACAAATTAGTTTTTTCTCCAAGTCTGTGAAACGCTGTAGAATGCAGGCAGGCGCGTTTCTGGCCTCAGTTAGGCCGTCATCAGTGCCGGTCTCACAGAACACTGTACATCCCTGGATTTGGATCGGTCACCGCTTCCTATGAAGTAGTTCCGTGGCTCCTCCTCCCGGCTGCAGGTGTGTGCTGATTGCTGATTCCTGTGGGTGAACTGCATGATGGTTGACGTAGTCCCTCGTGGTGCCTAGTACAGTGACTGGTCACCAAGCACCTCAAGGATGCCCCCATTGTTTGGCGTTGAACAACTCTACCTCCACACAGCACCTCGGTAAGTTGATTCCGTCGTACCCTTTGTCGTCCCCTTGGTCAGGCAGCACAATGCCGCCTCCTCTCTCCCCTTGCGAAAATCCTCGCCAGCTGGCAAATTTCACGCGTGGGGGGGCGCCGCATTTAGCACTTACCGTACTAAGTCCAAAGTTTGTTTGCTGAAACAATGCGGAGCACCAGAACGAGAGGGCGTGCCCCCACCCGGTCTCAGCAAAACCGGATAAATATCCAAATCCAATGCTCACCTCTTTGACAAAGTGAGCGGGACACATGCTCCGGGTTAGACAAAGGGATTTATTCGACGTAGCAAGCACAAATTAGTTTTTTCTCCAAGTCTGTGAAACGCTGTAGAATGCAGGCAGACGCGTTTCTGGCCTCAGTTAGGCCGTCATCAGTGCCGGTCTCACAGAACACTGTACATCCCTGGATTTGGATCGGTCACCGCTTCCTATGAAGTAGTTCCGTGGCTCCTCCTCCCGGCTGCAGGTGTGTGCTGTTTGCTGATTCCTGTGGGTGAACTGCATGATGGTTGACGTAGTCCCTCGTGGTGCCTAGTACAGTGACTGGTCACCAAGCACCTCAAGGATGCCCCCATTGTTTGGCGTTGAACAACTCTACCTCCACACAGCACCTCGGTAAGTTGATTCCGTCGTACCCTTTGTCGTCCCCTTGGTCAGGCAGCACAATGCCGCCTCCTCTCTCCCCTTGCGAAAATCCTCGCCAGCTGGCAAATTTCACGCGTGGGGGGGCGCCGCATTTAGCACTTGCCGTACTAAGTCCAAAGTTTGTTTGCTGAAACAATGCGGAGCACCAGAACGAGAGGGCGTGCCCCCACCCGGTCTCAGCAAAACCGGATAAATATCCAAATCCAATGCTCACCTCTTTGACAAAGTGAGCGGGACACATGCTCCGGGTTAGACAAAGGGATTTATTCGACGTAGCAAGCACAAATTAGTTTTTTCTCCAAGTCTGTGAAACGCTGTAGAATGCAGGCAGACGCGTTTCTGGCCTCAGTTAGGCCGTCATCAGTGCCGGTCTCACAGAACACTGTACATCCCTGGATTTGGATCGGTCACCGCTTCCTATGAAGTAGTTCCGTGGCTCCTCCTCCCGGCTGCAGGTGTGTGCTGATTGCTGATTCCTGTGGGTGAACTGCATGATGGTTGACGTAGTCCCTCGTGGTGCCTAGTACAGTGACTGGTCACCAAGCACCTCAAGGATGCCCCCATTGTTTGGCGTTGAACAACTCTACCTCCACACAGCACCTCGGTAAGTTGATTCCGTCGTACCCTTTGTCGTCCCCTTGGTCAGGCAGCACAATGCCGCCTCCTCTCTCCCCTTGCGAAAATCCTCGCCAGCTGGCAAATTTCACGCGTGGGGGGGCGCCGCATTTAGCACTTGCCGTACTAAGTCCAAAGTTTGTTTGCTGAAACAATGCGGAGCACCAGAACGAGAGGGCGTGCCCCCACCCGGTCTCAGCAAAACCGGATAAATATCCAAATCCAATGCTCACCTCTTTGACAAAGTGAGCGGGACACATGCTCCGGGTTAGACAAAGGGATTTATTCGACGTAGCAAGCACAAATTAGTTTTTTCTCCAAGTCTGTGAAACGCTGTAGAATGCAGGCAGACGCGTTTCTGGCCTCAGTTAGGCCGTCATCAGTGCCGGTCTCACAGAACACTGTACATCCCTGGATTTGGATCGGTCACCGCTTCCTATGAAGTAGTTCCGTGGCTCCTCCTCCCGGTTGCAGGTGTGTGCTGATTGCTGATTCCTGTGGGTGAACTGCATGATGGTTGACGTAGTCCCTCGTGGTGCCTAGTACAGTGACTGGTCACCAAGCACCTCAAGGATGCCCCCATTGTTTGGCGTTGAACAACTCTACCTCCACACAGCACCTCGGTAAGTTGATTCCGTCGTACCCTTTGTCGTCCCCTTGGTCAGGCAGCACAATGCCGCCTCCTCTCTCCCCTTGCGAAAATCCTCGCCAGCTGGCAAATTTCACGCGTGGGGGGGCGCCGCATTTAGCACTTGCCGTACTAAGTCCAAATATATATTACCTACTGGCGGTCGCCAGTAGGTATATATAGTTAGGATTTTTTTGAATAGGGATTTCTGAAAATTCTATGTTGAATAACTTTGGCGTTGATGGACAAAATTGGCTGAAATTTTCAGGAAAATGGCACCTTTTATTTCTGAGCGTCCCCCGAAAGTTTGGGGGGGTTGCGTCAAGCGGGGGCCGAGAATAAAGCAGGGTCCCAAAACGTGTTTTTAACATTGAGTTTTCCATAGGGCGGTTGGACTCACTTTTAGCTCGAACGGCTGAATGGATTTCCACAAAACTTGGCAAAATTGTAGGGACTGGTAGCCCGATGTGCCTTTGCTATGTCTCAAGATATATGCTCCAGTGGTTTTTACGAAAATTAACTTTGAAAAATATATATTGGGCTACATTGGGCTATATATATGTTAGAGCCCAAATGTAGCCCAATGTAGCCCAATGTAGCCCAAAGATGGCCACCAGAGACAAAAAAAAACAAATGTAGCCCAAATATCAGCCAGATGTAGCCCAACTATAGCCTAGTGACAGAATGTCCCAGAGTGTTCTAAAGAACAACTAGAGCGCTAACAGTCTTACTTATGACAAAAGTATGGCACACCTGAAGTCATCTTGATTGGAATAAAGTGTTAACACTTAAAACACTTAAAACATTTAATTTGCCATAGAAATGTTATATATATATATATATATATATATATATATATATATATATATATATATATATATATATATATATATATATATATATTCACTGAAAAAACCATAGGTTATAGACCATATATAGTTAGGAATTAGCATTTACAAAACCTTAATTTACTCTCACAAAACCATAGAAATTCGCATATATAGTTAGTTGCACTAACTATATATCGCGCACCCGCAATCCACTGCTGATGATGTCACATATTACATCATTCATGACATGGTCAGTGACATCACTGTTGACATCACTGATGACATCTCAAATGGCATCACTGATGACATCACTGATGACATCTCAAATGACATCACTGATGACATCTCATTTGACATTACTGATCACATCACTGATGATATCATTCATGTGATAATACGATGAACCTCTTCCGACTCTAATATAACCTTAGATACAATCAGTGTAAACAGACACTCACAGACTATCACTTATCCATGGAGTTACTCACACACCTAGTCAGTCATGCAAAGAATCAATCACACCTCCATTTTCTCAACTATACAGTTATACACACCTTACTTATTCAAACATATACTAACACATATTTACTCTCTTATACAATCCCTGATACATGTTCACAATGATCCATACAGCCACTCACACATTCACTGGCTCTTATGCACAGTTATTTATATATGTCAACTCTCACATGTACTGTGTTTTAGATATGTACTTACTTTGACATGTAGCACTGAGAAATCCATTCACTCACCAATACACTCATGCAGACAGTCAACCGCCCATACAGCTGTTTCCACATGCACTTTTGAACCCATACATATAGTGAATCAACTACTCACACATCTATGCACAGAGTCACACACCTCCCAGCCACCCACACACACACTCAGTCTCCCATACAAATACTTGGGCAACCAATCAATAACCCATATAGTTACTCATATATCTACTGATTAAAACATTCAGCAGTTTACAGAACAACAGACATAATGATGCACAAATTAAGACAGTTTAGTCACTAACCCATGCACTCAGTGAAACACATTAAATCACTCACTCATACAGTGAGTTATGCACCTACTAAATCCTTCATCCAGACACTTATACATCCACTCATTCTTCAATATGTAAGACATATTTTAACTTTACAGAAACATACAGTCACTGGGTGTTGTCATCAGTGATGTCATCAGTGATGTCATTTGAGATGTCAGCAGTGATGTCATCAGTGATGTCACTGACCATGTCATGAATGATGTAATATGTGACATCATCAGCAGTGGATTGCGGGTGCGCGATATATAGTTAGTGCAACTAACTATATATGCGAATTTCTATGGTTTTGTGCGAGTAAATTAAGGTTTTGTAAATGCTAATTCCTAACTATATATGGTCTATAACCTATGGTTTTTTCAGTGAATTTCAATGGTTTTTTAATAGCAAATATCAAAAGCTGTCAAATGTCAAGTACGTGATAGGTAAAAACATTTTCGTGTTTATGCACGCTGATGTGCTTTTAACACTGCCCCCCCTCTTTTCTCTTAGGAGTACTGTCTCTTTGCAGATAGTGAAGGGTACTTAACGCAGGCCTTTGCCCCCGTTGTAATCTGTCGTGCCTGCTTCTCTCTCCATTTGATTGATTGTTATCCAAGCATTTACTGTTTTAGAATTGGTTCTCTTTGGTTCATTCTCTATTTACAAACAAGCACAGAGTCGCAATACTCTGTTTAGTCTTTGCAGATAGTGAAAAAATGTTTAAAAAAACAAAAGGAATCGAGCAAAATCAGTAGGCCACTAATGGGATCCCTTTTTGACCTTGCTAAAATAGAAACATTAAGAACAACCCCTCATGAGAAATACAAAACTAGTGAGAGGAACTGAGCTCCACATGATGATGGCTGCAAGACAGCTCGGCTCCGCCACCCACCCCACCCAAAATAACGACAAACCCTATGCAAATATTATAAATATATACAACACACCAGCAAAGTAACAGGGTAAAACATTTGATTAAATAACTATTTACATAACTATTTTATACATTTTGTTGCCCGATCCGGCTAGCTCAATCGATCGAGCATGAGACTCATGCACTCTAATCTCCTTGGCCTCAGTCAAGCATCAATAGTAAGATTTTCATACATGAGTGTACGTTCTTGTTTTTGGTTCCTGAGTTGCTTCGATGTCACTGCCTTGCACAAATGGCATAAGTCCTCGATGTTGGGTGCCATAGTTCAGAGTTCTGAGCAGCGCTTGTAACATTGTCTGCAGCTTATTTGCACCTGCTGCAGCTTCACTATTCTCAAAGTAAGTGGGGGCCGTTTGTGGACCTGACTGCATTTGAAAACAATGTGATACGGTGCCTCCCTAAACCGCTTGACGGAGACCCCCGAGGGACGATGTGATGGCGCGGACTCAGAGGGGGCGTTTGGCTCCGACCCCCTCCCCAAGTCTTGTTGCCCTGGTGTGGCCTGAGATCACCCCCGACATAGGCGGCCGGCTCCCGGGGTCAAGAGGAACTTTTTGCCTTTTGGTGACTCTTCCATTCTGAACATTGTCCCACAATCTGTTTGACCTGAAACGATTACACAAATGAAACATTTGTGAGTTTTAAATTTCCGGAGAAGTATAATTCACCAATAGCTTTCTCTGTAGATCTTTTTCCATTAACAATCCCAGTTCCATCACCCGCCCAGGATATCACTACTGTTAGTTGTCATTGTTGCTTCTGTTTTAATAAAAAATGTTTTAAGGTGTTTACTGTTTTTGTTGCGATGTATATAGTTATAAGTTATTAAAGTGTTATAATCCTACAAATTTTTTATCGATTATTGCTCTTTGAGATATTCCCTGTCTACAAACAGAGAAGAATAGGAATATTCTGTCTCCCTTTGCAGATAGTGAAGGATAGGTAAAGCGGACTTTTGTCCCCCGTTGTAATCCGTCAAGCCTGTTTTTCTCCCCACTGATTGATTGATTGGCTGGACATTTATTGTTCAAGGAATAGTTCTTTCGAGGTATTCTCTGTTTGCAAATAACGTGGAATAGAAATATTCTGTCTAGTCTTTGCAAGTAGTGAAGGGTGGGTAATGCGGACCTTTGTCCCCCGTTGTAATCTGTGATGCCCATCTACTCCCCACTGATTGATAAACTAGTTCCACCCGGACCATTTATTAGAGGTACATCATCTGGCTCAACCGGAGGGTACCCCTAATAAAGAAGACATATGTAAAATACGAAGTAATCACTGTATCCTGTTAAACAGAAACTTTAGCATGAAACACACTTCAAAAGGAAGGGAAAGAAATCGAACATAATCAGTAGGCCACTGATGAGTTTTTGACTTCGCTAGAAATAAGAAACATGAAAGTGGTGAGAGAAGCCAAGCCTAACGTTACGGCAGCCACGAGGTAGCTAGGCTCCGCCACCCCCCCACTGCTCCAAGCATGTCTGTCCCACCGCCCGCCACGCCCAATAACGGTAACATGAAATAGATACAAATCAGCAGATACCTACCCCCATTCCGGAAACTCCCGAAGTGCAACAGGTTCACGGCTACGCCCATCCGGAAGACGAGGCCTTCGGCACGTGTAGGGCGAGTCCTGCTGGCAGCCGTCGGCCGGGGAGGTCGTCGCCTAAGGTGGGCCAGGAGAGGAGCCGAGGCCGACGGGATCCTTCTTCTTTCTTTAATAATTTCTGCGACAACGGGGGGGATGTCTTGCACATGCCACCAACCCCCCCCCCCCCTGGGCCAGGAGAGGAGCCGAGGCCGACGGGATCCCTCTTCTTTCTTCAATAATGTCTGCGACAACGGGGGGGGATGTCTTGCACATGCCACCGACCCCCCCCCCCCCCCCCCCCTGGGCCAGGAGAGGAGCCGAGGCCGACGGGATCCCTCTTCTTTCTTTAATAATGGCTGCGACAACGGGGGGGGATGTCTTGCACATGCCACCGACCCCCCCCCTCCTATCTCCTGGTCTGGCCTCCCAGTTCGGTCCTGAAGCGGCGCCCTGCAGGCCACGGGGGGGATGTCTTGCCTCTGCCTCCGACCCCCCCCTTCTTATCGCCTGGTCCGGACATCACGGATATCAACTCCAGGTGTCGGAGTGGGGTGCGCTGGGAGGGAGAGGCGGCACGAACGAGCCTCTCCCACCCCCCCAGGTGGGGGCCCCGCAGCTGCACCCCTAACGCTCCACTCACCCAACAAAAGGTCTCGTCCACTATTGAGAGGCAATGATGCTCCGCTCACCCAGCGGGGGTCTCGTCCACTGTTGCGGTGCAACAACGCTTCTAGTTTCCTGCGTCCAGAAACGTTCTCCTCAACTTTGAAGATTCTATAAGAGCCACGGGGGCCCCGACCCCCGATGAGGAATGACTGCCATGATCACCCACGGAACGACCACGACGTAGCCGAGGGACGTCGGCGCGCTCATGCCGGCGCCGGCCTCAGTCTTGAAATGACCAAAATCCTGCAAGACTACCAACTTGATCAGTTCCGGTGGGACACCAGTATGACCCGGTAGGAGAGATTGTTGCCTCCCACCCCACTTTGACTGATGGTTCATGTCGCCAGTCCCCTCTGCTACCCTTCAACGAAAACTTTTGGACTGCCGAAAGAGGTCCCGGTCCAACCACGAGTTGGTGGAGACATTTTGACTATACTTGGACCTTCCTGACCTCACTCAAAATGGCGCCGGTACAAATGAAGCTCTCAACTCCTTGTTGTGCCCCGATTGCTCAGCCTTGATATCATGAGATATGTATGCAGTTTTTAGCACATGAATTGATATGGGATAAGACTGATTATATGTTCGGACAATTAATTGATCCGGGATGGGTATTGATTATACGTTCGAACAATGAATTGACATGGGACGGGTACTGATTACACGTTCAAACAATGAATTGATATTAAGTTCTAATGCATCATTGATTACTGTATTTATTATTGAAGGTTCGAATTGTCGACACTTTTGGTACTTGCTCACAATGAATTATCGATATGATTTTGTTGCACTTGTCGCACTTTTTACTATGAAATCAACGACCACTGACTCTGTTATGTTTTCCACAAATAAATCCCCCCCCCCCCCCCCAATTTACAGTTCCAGCCTGCTCCGTGGCCGGCCCACGGGGTTGTAGGCCCGTATTTGGGCACCAACATTTTTATTAAAGGTTTTTGAAAAAGCAAACGTAGTTGTAACGCGTAGATTGGTAAGTTTCGAATAAATGGCCACTGTTTCCGATTTTTTTTTTTTTTTTTTTAAAAAGCAGGTGAAATGAAACAGCTCAATTAGTTAAGGGTTAAAAAGTATAGTACGCAGAAACATTGAAAATATGAATGGTCCAGGTTTGTTGTATGTGTTTTTCATTTTTGTACAGCATAAAGCAATCGATAAAGATCCTGGTATTTAGCCTCTACTTTATATGCTACCTGTATCAGGGAAGTTGTTTTAAATGCCCCTAAGCCACCCCGAAGGAATGTCACCTGGCCCCCCTAGTACGAACGAAAACGACCCCGTACCACTGTAGGTTATCTCTCTTCCTTAAAAATGACAAAAATTACTTTCTAGGACGTTTTGGACATTGATGATTTTCATATGATCTATTTATTAAAGTAATACTCATCTCTCCGCATGAAATTAATTTTCCACATGCTACACAAGTCAATCTCATCTGCCCAAAGTTCTTTTGCAGATTTGGGACCGTTTCCCTTGCCTCTGACTCACTTATTGCTAAGTCATTGGTGGATGTTTTTGCCGGTCGGGGGTTATCCACCAAATCTCGAAGTTGTGCTTTAGAATAATTAAGAGGGTGCCACCTCTCCATGTGCCGATGCATGGTATGATTACCATAGCTATATTTTTTATCGGTCCCTCTCGAGAGTTTTTTTTTTGCAGATGAGGCAGGTAACGAACCTGGCATTAACTTTCATTTCATGAGAAGGAAAAGAAAAAAATTGCCAGATAAAATTCACTTTCACATGGGACGTTCTTGGCATTTCTTTCAGAAACTTTTACATCACTGTGTCATTTCTTTGTCTATCCTGGTTAAAGCAATGTCATGTTTAATATAAGCACTTCCACATAGGATTGGGTGCATTGTTATGAGGCATGCTTTAAAAGTGATTTAATGAAATGAGCGACATTTCACTGAGTGAGTTCAGCAACACTGATATATGAAAACATTGGTGGTAAATGATATTAAATGTTACATGGTGTTCTTTGCAGGAGTTTAAGTCCTTTGTTGCAGTGGCAATTCTGCCTCAGGATTAGGGGGCCGGGGGGCTGAGTGGTACTTGTATGATATGTAGAGTGAAAAGACAGGCTCCCCTCATGAGAAATAAAACTCTGTTCTTGTGTTCCTGCTTCCAGCGCCCGTCTCTTTATTTGGTAACCGTTCAAGATGGGAACTAAGTGGCGTCTTGTGCCAGCAGCCTGGGCATCGGTTGTAATCTGGGCTGAATTTTCCTCAGCACGGGGTGTGATTCTCAGGGAAGAGCAGCGCATATGGGAGGAGATTTATGGCCCATACATGAGAGAGCGAGCGTGGGTGACCAGTGCATGGGGGAGATGCTTGCGAGGGTGGGGAGCCATGCTGAGGATCGGCGGCGTGCAGAGAGTGGGTCTGGTCAAGGCATCTAAAATGGCTGCCGTGCACGACAAAAGTGTGGCATTGGAAAAAAAGCAAGATGGCGCAGACAATGTTTATCAATACGGATTAATTTATAACAATTATTTTTAACAATATATTTACTCGCAGTGTCAAAATGGCGGTCAACACTTCCTGATTTCCTTCGAATCGAAGGTTAACAGAAGTCACGCAGCAAAAAAAAAAAAAAACGCTCACGCGCAACCGCTGGAAGACAAGTATCAACATATATGAGCCTCCTCAACCACCCTCAGAAAACATAGGGGGTCAGGATACGTCTCCCATACCCCCTTATACCCAATACTCACATTGCTTTTCCTCCATCTTGTAATTTAATTAAATCGAAATACAAAATGGCGAATTCCCGTTTCGCTACCAGTTTGCGACCCGGTTTGCGAACCGAGAAGCGCTTCTACCGCGAAAAATCAAATTTTTTTTATTTGCCCCACGGGACCCTTTAATAACCCCAACATCATTCCTAGGGGGTCAAGAGGAGTCTACCTTGCCCCCTTTCATTAAATTCCCCCTTTGTTTTTCTCCTCCTCTTGTCTCTCGATCCTACCAAGAGACAAGATGGCGGCCACACCGGACTGTTTAGAATGTTGACAGACACTGGAGAGCCAATCAGCTTCGCTTCGCAAAGCTCCGTTACGCGAAAAGTACGCGATCTGGAGCGCTATCCGGGACGCTGTCACAGATTTATCTGTTTTTTTAAATGTTAATTTCTCAAAATCCACCGGAGCACATATATTGAGACCCAGCAAAGGCACATCGGGCTAACAGTCCCTACAATTTTGCCAAGTTTCGTGTAAATCCATTCAGCCGTTCGAGCTAAAAGTGAGGCCAACCGCCCTATGGAAAAATGAATGGGAAAAACGCGTTTCGGGACCCCCCTTTTTTCTCGGCCCCCCCTTTACGAACCCCCCCAAATTTTCAGGGGCTGCTCAGAAACAAAATGTGCCATTTTCCTGAAAATTTCAGCCGATTCCGTCCACAAACGCCAAAGTTATTAGACATAGAATTTTCAAAAGTTCCATAGAGAAAAAATCCTAACTATATATACCTACTGGCGACCGCCAGTAGGTAATATATATATATATATATATATATATATATATATATATATGAAATCCAAAGAGCACCTCTGTGGGGTATCCCTCGTCTCGTGGGGGTGGCGCGCTGCCGGTGAGGTAACCGGTAACCATATAACTCCAAAACGGCGTGCCAGGCGCGCACTCAGGTACTAAGAATCCACACCAGTCAGCAGGTTTGTCAAATAAGTCATTTGAGATGTCATCAGTGATGTCATCAGTGATGTCACTGACCATGTCATGAATGATGTAATATGTGACATCATCAGCAGTGGATTGCGGGTGCGCGATATATAGTTAGTGCAACTAACTATATATGTGAATTTCAATGGTTTTGTGCGAGTAAAATAAGGTTTTGTAAATGCTAATCCCTAACTATATATGGTCTATAACCTATGGTTTTTTCAGTGAATTTTTAAGGTTTTGTAAATGCTAATTCCTAACTATATATGGTCTATAACCTATGGTTTTTTCAGTGAATTTCAATGGTTTTTTAATAGCAAATATCGAAAGCTGTAAAATGTATTCTTATTCTAATTCAAAAATATATTTTATATTTTTGTAATATATATTTTTTTAATATTTTTTTTAATTATTTTTTTTGTTTCGCTGCCGGTCCGCGAACCGGGCAGCTTCCCCTTAGCTTCATTTTGTTCCGCGATCCGGTCCGCGAACCGGTAAACGTTCCGTTAAATCAACATCGTGACGCGTCGCGTAAGCGCGACGTATCACGTTACCGCGTAATGCGTCTTATGACGCGCCGCGTTAGCGCACCCGGAAGCGCTCCGGAACGCGAACCGAGGCGCAAATCGCAGCGCCCCGGAAGCGATCCGGGGCGCGGTGCGGAGCGCGTAACGTAAGCATAACAGGTCATGTGACTTGTTTATAAAACTTTTCATTGGTTCATTTTACTTTTGGTTTCCTAATGATGGAAGGCTTGGTCATATGACCTAAAAATAACACTTTTCATTGGTTTAGAACATTTTTTTTCCCAAATGATGAAAGCCCCACCTTTTTTTCCCACTCTGACTTTCATTTTTATGAGAGAAAGACCTTTTTTCAATACCAGAGAAATGGCTTCAATGATTGCTGCAGCTGGTGGACCCCCACCACCACCACAACCTCCTAGGAAGAGAGGACCACCTCCTCAGGTCATCCTAGAACAAGAGGAGGAAGAAGAGGAAGAAGAGGAAGAGGAGCAAGGGACAGGAAGGTTTTTACCTGAAGAGCCTAGGAGGTCCCATGTTAAAGAGAGTTATATTTGGCAATTTTTTTCAATACCCCCGGACAAAAAAAAGGGAAATGCCCGGTATGTTACCTGCCTGATTTGCAAAGATGAACTGTCTAGAGGAACAGACAAGAAATACAGTTTTGAAAATTATACCATGCATCGCCATATGGAAAGGTGGCACCCTATAAATTACAGTGCTGCACAACTTTGTGATCTGGTGGATAACCCCCGACCTGTGGCCAGTACATCCATCAATGAAGAGGCAGTGTCGGGACCAGAGGCGAGGGAGATGGTCCCAAATATTCAAATGAAATTTGCAAGTGTGAAGCATGTTTGCATTTTTTGTGGACAACTCATTTGCTTCAGAGAGAGCAGCATAAACTTAATTAATAAAGCAATTGAGAATCACAAATGTGCAAAACGTCCCAGGAAATAAATTATCTTTTTTTTGTTGCTCCTGTTGAGCCCTTCATAATGAATCCTTTTTGTTTCTCCCCCCATCAAAAAAAACAAAAAAAATATAAAACCGTTCAAAAAATACAAAAAACCCCCAAAATGTTCAGAAAAATAATAAAAAAAATATAAAACAACAAAAATAATAAAAAAAGTTCTTTTCAGAACTACCTCCCCTTTATAAGAAATTTCTAGAATGTTTAGCACTCTGACAACCTCTATTTCTTTTGGTTCGCTTCCCGGTTCGCGCGCCGGTAAGCGAACCGGGAGCGAACTCCCAAAAAAAAAAAAAAAAAAAAGAAGAGTAAGTAAACTGAAAGTAATGTTAAAAGAAAGACAGTTAGAGGGAGTAACACAGATATACTGTTTAAAGAGGGACTGAGAACAGGAGTGGAAAGAGTAGAGTAAAAAAAAAGTAATAGAAAAAGGAATGAGTGAAGTAGCAAAGGCAGGAAACTGAGGGTTAAAGAAATGAAGCAGTGAAACTAATAAAAGTTAAATGTAAAAGAGATGTAACAGAATGAGTACTAAACACTTACCTTATAATTATCGTTAACTTAGTCACGTGTTATTTTTATACTTTTAATCTGTAAATGAGAGAACACAAATTTTGAAATTGATAGAAAGTAGTAAAAGATGAGTGCGCATGAGACAAGATAAGTACATATTAAAAATCACAATTCAAAGTACAGAATTAATTATACATATTAAATGGTTTATTTTTGCTGTTATCAGAATATATCAAATTCCACTGATAACAGTGAGTTGAAGGTATTCATCATATACCAGCGGGGAAAAAAAAACACAATCAAAATGATTGTGTTCAAAAAACCCATATAATATTATCAATCAGAAATCAGAACTCCTCAAAAGTAACTTACTTTCCATGACGTCAAAGGATGTCCTATGAACAGCTTATACTCTGTTGTGCTGTTATTATTTTCTGCCCGCCACTTTCTGAAAGATAAGCTCTATCGTTTTAAGAAAAATGAGACATACAAAGCAATTTAAAACAACACACTAAATTACAACAACACCTAGAATCATTATAATCCAGTTACCTACCCTAAATTCTCACTTCTGAAAACAAGTCTAAAGGCAACATTGCTTCATAGTCAAATTCTAATCATTGCCGAAAGAGCAGCCTTTTTTAAATTTCGAATAAGCTGTGTAATATCGGGAAGTTGTTAAAGGACCATCATGTCATATAATAGCTGCAGTTACAAATGTTCTTCCTTAAATCGACGACTGTGCAGCCAAAACATTTTTAATTAGACTTGACAACTTATTTACATCCGGTTTATATAGTTGGAATTGTAAAATGACATTTCACCGATAAGTTTCTATAAATAATGTAGACAGCATTACAGACTTACATCACCTCTACTCCTTCTTTTGATCTGCTGCTTGAATCAGCTTATAAACACAAAGACTTTTCGCTCTGTACTACACTTATCCACAAGGCCATATAGAGTAGGAGCTATTAGAACCTCTTGAAATTCCTCTGAACAAATCCCGAGATTCCTTCCCTAAAATTTTGGTTGTAAGAACACTAGGTAAGAATTTTGAAGGTGAAAAGGCAATCTTTTTCTGAAAGTTAAAACAGAATCATTGCAGAATGACCAGCCGTTTCCAGATTTTAAATAAGCTGTGTAATGTCCTGAAGTTGTTGAAGGACCGTCATGATATATAATTGCTGTAGTTACAAAAGTCCTTCCTGATATTGACAACTGCGAAGCCACAAAATTTTTAATTAAAGTTGTCAATTTTGTTCCATCAGGCCTACATCGTTGGAACATTAAAATGACATACTGGCCATAACTTCGTATAATTAACGTGAACAGCATTGCAGACTTACATTGGCTACACTCCATGTTTTGATCGGCTGCTTTTACTAGCTTATTGAAGGATACTGATTTACTGTCAGGCAAAGTTAAATATATAAACCTTTCTGAGTCTACACTAGTAGTACTTGATAGCCTAGAATTTTCGCAATCATTCTGCCATTGATAAGAAAGGCCAAACAGATAATCTACATCTACACCTTCATCTTGCAATACATCAAGCATGTACATTAAAAACTCCTGACAATCCTGCTGAATATTTTGAGAGAATTGCGTTTGACCTGAACATTTGTCTAACAGATTACGAATTTCAGACACACTTTCTACTCTTGTTCTATCTGCGCTACATTTCTCTAACACAGAATTCAACAAACAGCATAAACTTTGCTCTGAATTGATCACAATCTGTTCTTTTAAAGTCTCTAGTGAAAAGACAACATTAACCACTACATTAGCGTAGCAGTTGACACCAGAACTATTTTCAAATTGAAAACCAACAACATCTTCAACAGAATTCATTTTCTTTCTGCTTACAATTTTCGGTTCATCGACTTTTGATCTTTTTGCTACAACCTCCCTACTATTACTGATATTTCTTCGTTTCCGGCCTACCACACCTTTATCAAACAAAGGATATTGAGGCAAATGTGGCGCATACTCTCTTCTTAACCTATTGTATTCCTTAACACAATCTAGATCGGCACAAATGTTTGTGACATCACAGTCAATCAAGTACAATCCCGATAAAGCTCTGACTCGTGACAATGCTACATAACCCATACCATCCTTGAACACAGAGCTGCCAATATTCACCAAAGCAGTGTCTACACTTAAACCTTGCGATTTATGGATTGTCACCGCATATGCCAAGCAAACAGGAAACTGCTTACGGCGAACATATAAGTCTTTTACAAGCAAAAACCTAGCTGTGCAACGACCAATTAGCTGTACTTCCTAAATGCCATCAAATTCATTTTAAAATATTCTATTCCATCTTTATTTCTGTATTTCTCAAAATCAACAACATTACCCATTGATCCATTTACCAGACCTCTTTCAACATGTAAATTCCTTCTCAAAATGACACGGCAATTTAAGCACACATTCAGAGTCTTTTCAAAACCAGCAGTTTTATATATAGTCTTCTCTAATGAATCCAATTTAGATTTCAAATTCTCAGACAAAATAATTGTTGCTCCCATATGCTCTATTCTGTCAATAGCTTCCAGTTTCACAATCTCTTGGTTTTCTAAATTCAACATTTTGTTGTTGAAGATGGAACATTCTGCAAGAGTTGGCATTAAACATATTCCAGATTTCTTCTCAGTAATTTTCTGAAAAATATCCTCTGGCAGAACGTCTTCTTCTGGATACAAATTTGATAGTAATCGTGCATGTACAGCTTCTTTCCCACGCTCGGTCACTTTCCCAATTCTAACATCTTGTAGAATATTCTTGTAATCTTCATCCTTCGCCTGACGCATATTTTCATGCAGCTCAGCATAATTGAAGTTTAACCATATGTTAACGTTGCCAATGCTCCCCAGGCACTTCCTGGTATCTTCATGCGTAAGCAGTTTAAACACTGGTTGTCCTTTCACTTGAAAATGTAATTTTGTAGAACGTCATACAGACAAACATTCTCCAGGTGACTGCTTCTATTTGGATAATATGTATCCAACATGTTGGTCTTCAAAATATCTGTACTGCTTGGCTCCTTCTCCGCCAAATACTCAATTTCCCGTACAGGTTTCAGAACTCGATTACGCGTTGCAGCAAGACCAAGACTCGCCCAAATGATGCTCCTAGATTTGGCATAGAGACTTGCTGAAGATAACCGGTCAGAACATTCGTAAGCTCCGATTTCTCGATGCGGCAACATCTTCAGACTGAAACTGTACAACTTCTTACTGAGGCTCTTTTCATGGGAAATATCCTCCCACATATCCTTGAGTTCTGTCTTTTCTTTTTTTGTGATGTAAGACGTCACATACCGAGCCACAGCCATACAGTTTTCAGCCACAAACTGTATATCCATGTTAGCATTCCACATGGACAAAATCACTGGGTTGTAGTCGTTAATGTACTTGGACTCTTCGTTTCTTTTCAAATTGTATGTGTTTTTGGGTGATTTCCTCGTCACATTATGACGCAGCGAAGACATCAAATTGTTCACTCTTCCTTTAGATATCACCGACCGTGGAAATGCAAAACGACATTTAGTGTAGTACTTGTCCTTGTTTCTGAATTTACGATGACAGTACTTTCCACAACGATGGCTTTGAAACCGTAAAACTTGTTCTCTTAGACTTTTATCTTCGTTTGTCTTTGGAACAGCACATGTAGCATACTGTTCTATGAAATTCATCACTAAGTCATCCGGATCTGTTCCAAATTTGGGTGCATCTTTGATCCATAGTAGCATATGTATATGAGGAGCACCTCGTGCTTGATACTCCTTTCTCCAGAAGAAATCCAACACCTCTCCAAGAGGTGGATTTTTCTTGTTCGTGATGAAAGACATCATAGCTTCAAATCTATGATTGAAGTACCTGCATACATTCACTGGATCTAAAGAGCACAGTTCTCCGGGTGTCTTGAATTCAATATTTTCAATGTTTCCATTTGCCTCTCGTAGAAATTCAAGTAAGTCTTTCCAGCCATACTCAGCACAGCTGAGAGTGAGGAACCATGTGGGAGTTCCTAAGTTCCTCAGCATACATTTTAAGTCACCATGACGACGGTACCAATACTCATTAGTACCACGCTGACATGCCATGAGATTAATCAGGTGAGAATCCAAAATACTGTCTTGCACATTGACTTTATCCATAAAGTCCCTTGCCGAGATATTTTGCAGTTGTACACCACTTTTCAGGATGTGATTCACTGCATAAGACAGTCCAGACAGATCACTTTCAAACAATAGATGAAACAAATAGGGAATGCATTGACGAAACCTAGGATCTTCTGCATACAATCGTAAAGTCCGGTATTCAGAAGCAGGAATTTGATCAGGTCGCTCATCATATCGTCCTCCTCGACCTGTGGGAAATAACTGTGGGAAACACCGAGCTTCCAAACTTTCCTCCCAAACACTAATGGGACTCCCTTTGGCTTGTTTCATTTGAAACAACTCAATAGCATTCCCCATGACTTCCTTGGAATGCAAAGGATGAACACTATAATGTTCATATATTTCTTCATTTTTAGAAGCTTCTATTTTCTCAATTTGCCCAGCACACAATTCGCTGTCCTCTTCTTCACTTACTTCCTCTTCTGCAGTACATACATTCTTGTAGCACTCATTATTTTTTATCAAATACAATGTTGCCTTTTTGACTTTCCTAACATCCACTAAATCTTGCCAGATTTTCTTACTTTTTGTCGGAACCCCATTAACTAGGATAACTAGAGGTTCCTCTTCCACTTTCTCTACTCCAATTGTATTAATGTTTTTCTTCAAATCTAAAGGCAAATAAACAACTCTTCCCCTTAATCCTCTCTGTAAATCTGATGGAGGCAATCTCCCTGTCTTTGGCTCCATTCGTACAATAGCCTGAAAGGGATGAACACTTTGAATCAAAATAGATTCATAAGTATTTAAATCCTTCAATTCAGAAGGAATGTCAACCAATTCCAGATTATTATAAACCGCTCTAGCAGGCATCCGGTTTTGGTTTAGTTTCTTTAAACAATAAGTACACATACATTGGTCCGATCCCAAATCAAAACGATTTTCTACCATCAAGTATGTGGCAAAATCCTTCCATTCACTGTTGTTTTCCATTTCACTTTTTGCATATAAATCCACTAACTTAGTCTGATTCTTATAATAAGTCCGTCGACAACACACACAAGTGAAATTAGGCCTCTCACTTGATTTCACCTGAAAGTTGAAAATTTCCTTGTGAAACTTATCTATATTAGAAATCAGTACACTCTCTTCCACATTACCTACTTCTACTGGGTCAATTTCAACATTGTTCTCTTCACCAGCAAAGTAACAGAACTCAATTTCTTCACAAATATTCTTCACATCTACTTCAGAACCATGCAAAAGAGCAGTGCTTAATTGTTTAAGCATAATTGCCGGACTCTTAGCATAATACAACATTCTAACTAATTTCCTCACTTTATTATGATGCACTGCTAGCATCCTGAAATGATAAAAAACACTCTGGCATACTCTCCTGGAAAGACAAGCCAGTGAATGACCACGCAAACCTGTCACTTCTCTCACTCTGCAAGGATCTAATTCTTGCAACAACTTCATTTTCTGTTTTAAACTTTTCTTATTAAATGTACGAACAAAATCACCAAGCAAATTGATGGAATCCTGTCGCACACTGCAAATAGAACTACACTTCCAGATGTACACTGGTCCCTTAGGACGTCTGCCTAAAACATCATCACCTAACACCTCTTCTGCATCTGCAGACACAAGTTTTTCTTTTTCAACCGGACAACCATCTTTTACCTCATATGCTCGACCACTGGTGTCAACTGCATGCACCAAATCATTGTCCTGGAAGTAGCTCTCCTCATTGAAAAATGCCTCACAACTTGAACTATGCATCCATTCTCCTGAGAAAACTTCACAAAAATTACTACGATTAACTACTCTCTTCCATCTACTATTTGATTTGAAATCATAAATTACCTTGTTTAGTTTGCTAATTCTATTGATTACCAAAATAAATAGCTTTCGCTTAATTTCGAAAGCCTGATCAATAATTTTCTCTACATTTTTCTTTCTCTTATACAAAACCACTTTCTGTTGACCTTTCTTACATTTTTTTATCAAATTGCCAATTATCCTGTTGCGGAACATTCGTCTACGAATGTCTCTAAACAGATTCTTTCTTCTACTACCATGCACAGAGTTATCTCCTGCTCTAGCAGTTACATTTTTGATGGACCTTTCCTTCCCGTTTAAATTGGCTCTCTTCTTCTGAACTAAAACATGTTCTCTAGTGATACTTTTTCGTCGGAAAATGTTTTTTAAAAAAGATTTTGTTGTCTTACCCGGAATTTTTCTGGTGACTTCACAACTTTTAATTCTAGAGGACTGCTGCAAAGGTCCATTATCTCCATTTTTTTAAGGTGTGGTGTAAGTCGCTTTGCTTCTTTTTTTTTTCTTTGCCTTGAGGGCATGTTTCAATTTTCAAGAATATTTTGAGTTGAATCTGTGGAAAATGTATTAAATTTTTTTTATTAAATACTATTACCAAACAGTAAATCAATAACAGTAAGCAAACAATTGAATGGAAGGATTTTGCAACATACTTGATGGTAGAAAATAGCAATGGAATGTAATGCTTCAACATATCACCTGTGCTCTGTTATATGTTAATCTCAACTAATTTCGAGACTCTATTTCTATTTAGAGGTTTTTCCACAACAGACATTGTTCATGTTATTGTTATTGACTTAAAATTGCCAAGCACACATGAAGGCATATTTACTAGACCCTTGCATTAGGGGGAAGTGACTTAAAATTACCAAGCACACATGAGGGCGTATTTACAAGGACCTTGCACCAGGGGGAAGTGACTTCAAATAGCCAAGCACACATGGGAGCGGATTTACAACACCCTTGCACCAGGGGGAAGTCATATGAAATTGCCAAGCACACATGGGGGCATATTTACAAGGCCCTTGCACCAGGGGGAAGTGACTTAAAATTGCCAAGCACACATGAGAACGTATTTACAAGGCCCTTGCACCAGGGGGAAGTGACTTGAAATGGCCAAGCACACATGGGGGCGTATTTACAAGGCCCTTGCACCAGGGGGAAGTGACTTAAAATAGCCAGGCACACATGAGGACGTATTTACAAGGCCCTTGCACCAGGGGAAAGTGACTTGAAATGGCCAAGCACACATGGAGGCGTATTTAGAAGGCCCTTGCACCACTTATGCATCGCTTTTGACATTGACATTGTGGAGCACCATGGGGCATAAACAGCGCAGATGCATCATGCATCTATTCCATAAAAAACACGCATTGCAAGAGTCACATCGCAAGTAAATACATTCTTATAAATTTAAAAAGCATTCCTTTTCCTTAAAAACGATTTTCTGATCATATTTTGAAAACACAGCACCAGGGGGAAGTCACATAAAATTGCCAACCACACATGGGGCCGTATTTACAAGGCCCTTGCACCAGGGGGAAGTGACTTAAAATGGCCAAGTACACATGAGGGCGTATTCACAAGGCCCTTGCACCAGGGGGTAGTTACTTAAAATGGCCAAGCACACATGGGGGCATATTTACAAGGCCCTTGCACCAGGAGGAAGTCACTTAAACTGGCCAAGCACACATGGGGACGTATTTACAAGGACTTTGCACCAGGGGGAAGTGACTTGAAATGGCCAAGCACCCATGGGGGCGTATTTACAAGGCCCTTGCACCACGGGGAAGTGATTTGAAATGTGCAAGCACACATGACGCCGTATTTACAAGGAACTTGCACCAGGGATAAGTGACTTAAAAATGCCAAGCACACATGAGGGCATATTTAGAAGGCCCTTGCACCAGGGGTAAGTGACTTAAAATGGCCATGCACACACATAGGATATTATTTACAAGGCCTATACACCACTTATGCATTGTTTTTAACATTTACAATGTGGAGCACCATGGGGCAAAAACAGTACAGATGCATCATGCATCTATTCAACAAAAGCGACGCAATACAGGACTCACATTGCAAGTAAATAAATTCTTATAAATTTAAAAAGCATTCCTTTTCCTTAAAAACGATTTTCTGATCATAATTTGAAAACACAGTACAGCTCCTATGTAGAAGCACACCTTGTCAGTACTAATACTTCACATTATCTACAATTACAATTTGTAAAAGAATGCAATAGCTTTTTGGAAAACATAATGCAAACACTTCACACAAAACATCATTTTAAATGCACAACTGCCTTCCTTTTTTTCTCCAAAAAGCATACTAGTCTCTTTCTAAAATAAAGGAACCATATCTTACCTTACCAAATGCTTTTTGAATTTAAAAACAGTCTCAGAGGCCTTTGCACCAGGGGGAAGTGACTTAAAATTGCCAAGCACACATGAGGGTGTATTTACAAGGCCCTTACACCAGGAGGAAGTGATTTGAAATGGCCAAACACACATGGAGGCGTATTTACAAGGCCCTTGCACCAGGGGGAAGTCACTTAAAATGGCCAAGCACACATGGGGGCGTATTTACAAGGCCCTTGCACCAGGAGCAAGTGACTTAAAATTGCCAAGCACACATGGAGGCGTATTTAGAAAGCCCTTGCACCACTTATGCATCGCTTTTGACATTGACAGTGTGGAGCACCATGGGGCATAAACAGCACAGATGCATCATGCATCTATTCCATAAAAAACACACATTGCAAGAGTCACCTCGCAAGTAAATACATTTTTATAAATTTAAAAATCATTCCTTTTCCTTAAAAACGATTTTCTGATCATAATTAGAAAACACAGCACAGCTCCTTTGTACAACCACACCTTGTCAGTACTAATACTTAACATTATCTGCAATTACAATTTGTAAAAGAATGCAAAATCTTCTTGGAAAACATAATGCAAACACTTGACTCAAAACATCATTTTAAATGCACAGCTAGCTTTCTTATTTTCTCCAAAAAGCATACTAGTCTCTATCTAAAATAAAGAAACCATATCTCACCTTAGCAAATGCTTTTTGAATTTCAAAACAGTCTCAGAAACACACCAATTTTTCTTTAGCAGAACAAAAGGTATGCACTCCATAGGCTGCAATCAAGAAAGGCACATAAATGCTGATATTCATCACACATATCTCTCATGTCAGCCAATCAAAACTCTTCCCTCACAAATCAACACCCTACCCCCCTCTGCCCTTTCTGCCCTTTTTCCATAGCAACTACCTCCTGCCAGACCTCTCATGTTTACAAGTTCACACAACAATGTTTCAAATGAACTCTGAACTCTCAGTACACCTGCTAATCCACTGCAATCTTTCATAATATTATTTTTTCTTAACCATTCAAATTACATCTTTCAAAGAACACATCCATGCACCCTAACTTTCTGTTTTCAGCAATGGAAATCCACCAATCATTGCTAATGAACCATTAGCACTGAAACTCCACAGTTTTTTTTCTTTACAAACTCCTACTGTTTCAACTGCCATTTCATTCCCACACTTCATCTGACTGCAGCAGAACCTCCTCTCGTCATGTTTTCTGTCTGGATTCTTGGACATAGCTATATCCACTGGGCTCACAGGTATGCTGATAACAGAAATTTACACAACCTCAATTTTCAAAATGTGGATATCAAATGGATTGGGCAAAGAGGATTGAGATGTCACCAATTGATACCATTGGTGAAAACCTTTTTGCATTTGCCAAACCCTGACCTCATAATAGTGCACTGTGGAGGAAATGATTTGGGCACTTTGACTGGGGTAGGTCTGGAAATGCTCTTAAAGGACACCTTTAAGCAATTGATGGCACTTTTCCCTCAAACTGCCTTGGTAAATTCCAATATATGCCAAAGACAGAAATGGAGGTGGTCCAATCAATTTTGTTCACAAATTGAGAAAGCGAGGAAGCATGTAAATAAGTCTGTTTCAGCTTATATGAGAGACCATGGAATGGGCGCCATCTACAACAATAACTTGCGTTACTACATGCAAGATATCTACAGAGGAGATGATGTGCACTTCTCAGATGAGGGAAACAGAGTTTTCATACAAAATTTAAGACTGTGTATTGGTACCTACTTATAAGTACCTAGAACTTACACAGAACACAAAAGCTCTTTTCAGAGCTACCTTAACAATAATTAGTCATTCCAAATTTCAAATGTACATTTTTCACTAATTTTCACTTATGTTCTCTTCCCGGTTCGCTACCCGGTTCGCGTACCGGCAGCTAACCGCACGAAAAATTAATTTTTTTTTTAATTCCAACATATATGAGCCTCCTCAGCCACCCTCAGAAAACCTAGGGGGTCAGGATACGTCTCCCGTGCCCCCTTATACCCATTTCCCACATTGTTTTTCCTCCATCTTGTGATTTAATTCAAACGAAACACAAAATGGCGAACTCCCATTACGCTACCGGTGAGCGACCCGGTTCGCGTACCGGGAAGTGCTTCTACCACGAAAAATCTATTTTTTTTTATTTGCCCCATGGGACCCTTTAATAACCCCAACATCATTCCTAGGGGGTCACGAGGGGTCTACCATGCCCCCTTTCATTAAATTCCCCCTTCGTTTTTCTCCTCCTCTTGTCTCTCGATCCTACCGAGAAACAAGATGGCGGCCAGTCCGGACTGTTTCGAATGTTGACAGACACCGGAGAGCCAATCAGCTTCGCTTCGCGAAGTTCCGTTACGCGTCAGGTACGCGAACCGGAGCGCTAACCGGAGCGTTGCCACAAATATATCTGTTTTTTAAAACGTTAATTTCTCATAATCCACTGGAGCACATATATTGAGACATAGCAAAGGCACGTCGGGCAAACCATATCTACAATTTTGCCAAGTTTTGTGTAAATCCATTCAGCCGTTTGAGCTAAAAGTGAGTCCAACCGCCCTATGGAAAACTCAGTGTTAAAAATGCATTTTGGGACCCCCCTTTTTTCTCGGCCCCCCCCTTGACGAAATACCCCCAAATTTTCAGGGGCTGCTCAGAAACAAAATGTGCCATTTTCCTGAAAATTTCAGCCAATTCCGTCCACAAACGCCAAAGTTATTTGACATAGAATTTTCAAAAATCCCATAGGAAAAAAATCCTAACTATATATACCTACTGGCGACCGCCAGTAGGTGATATATATATATGTATGGAGTATCCAACAATAACTGGACACATATTTAGGAATAGGGTACCTGATGTACATCCCTCTTCCAATTGAATTGAAGGCACAGATATGCAGAAACCAAATGAGAACAGTTGTGTCTATAGAAAAGGAAAATGCTATGCATTAATGTTAGGGCTATTTAATTACAAAGAAGGTGTATAATACTAACCTTATCGAATGCCACCATAGATTCAATTAGACCTAAACATCATATATATCTCCTGATATTTTTAGGAAAAAAGCAAAAAACATATTTTCCTAGACAGGATAAAATAAGAAAAAGAAATCCTCTACACAAAAAGGTGCTGGTCAGATTAGTACTAGGAATATCCTTGGGATTCTGGAAACTAACCTATAAGTATATACTCTTTTGCTAGCTTAAGAAAATGCAGGAAAATCCAATGAAGAAAATATAACCACTGCATGGAATCCAGGAAATCAGATAAGTATTTGGGCCACAACGTACATCATGTCACAATCCTACCATGAGATCAGAAGGCTAGGATTCTTTAAAATATAACTTTGTTCCCATTCTCTTGTCACAGTTTGAATGGAAAAAAGGACAACCAACCCGGAGACCAACCCACCCAACCATACGCTGGACATTCTCCCCCCTTGAACACCCTCAACGAATGGAACCCAATCTCCACTGAGGACACCATCCGCCTGATGAACTCCATCCACTCAGGATCCCCCACAGACCCATGTCCTCACCACATCTTCAACAAGTCAAGTCAAGTCAAGTCAGAGAATTTATATAGCGCACTACATACCCAGAGGGTCTCAAGGCGCTTAAGGAGGGGTGGGGAATTACTTGTCAAATATCCACGTTTTAAGTTGCTTTCTGAATGCAAGGTGGTTCTGGGTAAGGCGAAGGTAAGTGGGAAGTGAGTTCCAGGTTTTAGCTGCCAGGTAGGAGAAGGATCTACCTCCCATGGTGGTTTTGTTGATGCGAGGTACAGTGGCAAGGGCTTGGTTGGAAGATCGAAGCTGGCGGGAGGGGGTGTAGAAGGACAGTCGTGTGTTGAGGCATTCTGGTCCGATTTCGTAGAGTGCTTTGTGTGCGAGGGTTAGGAGCCGGAAAGTGATCCTCTTATTGACGGGAAGCCAGTGGAGGTTTTTCAGGTGACCAGAGATATGTTCTTTACGTGGGATGTCTAATATGAGCCTGGCTGAGGCGTTTTGGATTCGTTGGAGTTTTTTCTGGAGTTTAGCGGTAGTCCCGGCGTAGAGGGTGTTTCCATAGTCCAGTCGGCTCGTGACCAGAGCGTGGGTGACCGTTTTCCTAGTTTCGGTGGGGATCCAACGAAATGTTTTTTTGAGCATGCGAAGAATGTTGAAGCAGGATGAGGAGACGGCGTTGACTTGTCTGTTCATTGAAAGTGAGGAATCCAGGATGACGCCCAGGTTCCGTGCGTGGTCTGTCGGGATGGGTGCTTTTCCAAGGGCTTCTGGCCACCAAGAGTCGTCCCATGCGGAGGGGGAGGTACCTAAGATGAGGACTTCTGTTTTATCCGAGTTCAGTTTCAGATGGCTATGTTTCATCCATTCGGCTACTTCTTTCATTCCTTCGTGTAGGTTAGTTTTGGCGGTGCTAGGGTCATTGGTGAGTGATAGAATCAGTTGAGTGTCATCCGCGTAGGAGATGATGTTGAGGTTGTGTTGGCGGGCGATGGCCGCGAGGGGGCTCATGTATACATTGAAAAGGGTGGGGCTGAGTGAAGATCCTTGTGGTACGCCGCAGATGACTTCAGTGGCCTCTGACTTGAATGGTGGAAGGCGGA
Organism: Lissotriton vulgaris; assembly: GCF_964263255.1. NCBI lineage: Eukaryota > Metazoa > Chordata > Amphibia > Caudata > Salamandridae > Lissotriton > Lissotriton vulgaris. The sequence continues at coordinate 65,636 of NW_028252053.1, read as the reverse complement.
CTCTCTGGGTTCTTCCGGTGAGGAACGTCATAGCACCGCACCTCCGAGACGTCATCAACTGCTCCTTCAACTCCGCCACCTTCCCGGAGAGCTGGAAACACGCTGAACTCACCGCCCTTCTGAAAAAACCCACAGCGGACCCCAACGAACTCAAAAATTAGCGCCCCATATCGCTCCTTCCTTTCCCGGCCAAAGTCATCGAGAAAGCTGTCAACAACCAACTCGCCGCTTTCCTCGAAGCCAACAAATCCCTCGACTCCTCACAATCTGGCTTCCGAGCAAAACACAGCACGGAGACCGCCCTCATCGCAGCAACAGAAGACATTCGAACTCTACTGGACAATGGAGACACAGTCGCCCTCATCCTCCTCGATCTCTCTGCAGCCTTCGACACAGTCTGCCACAGCACCCTTTTACAACGCCTCAGAAACATCGGAGTACAAGGAAAAGCACTTGAATGGATCACCTCGTTCCTCACCGGAAGAACGCAGAGAGTCCGCCTTCCACCATTCAAGTCCGAGGCCACTGAAGTCATCTGTGGTGTACCACAAGGATCATCACTCAGTCCCACCCTCTTCAACGTATACATGAGCCCCCTTGCGGCCATCGCTCGCCAACACAATCTCAACATCATCTCTTACGCGGACGACACTCAACTGATCCTTTCTCTCACCAATGACCCCAGCACCGCCAAAACTAACCTACATGAAGGAATGAAAGAAGTTGCCGAATTGATGAAACACAGCCGTCTGAAACTGAACTCAGATAAAACAGAAGTCCTCATCTTAGGTACATCCCCCTCTGCATGGGACGACTCTTGGTGGCCGGAAGCCCTTGGAAAAGCACCCATCCCAACAGACCACGCTCGGAACCTAGGCGTTATCCTGGATTCTTCACTCTCAATGGACAGACAAGTCAGTGCCGTATCCTCATCCTGCTTCAACATTCTTCGCATGCTCAAAAAAACATTTCGCTGGATCCCCACCGAAACCAGAAAAACAGTCACCCATGCTCTGGTCACGAGCCGACTGGATTACGGAAACACCCTCTACGCAGGTACTACCGCTAAAATCCAGAAGAAACTCCAACGAATCCAAAACGTCTCAGCCAGGATCATACTAGACATCCTGCGCAACGAACACATCTCTGGCCACCTGAAATACCTCCACTGGCTGCCCGTCGATAAGAGGATCACTTTCCGACTGCTGACCCACGCACACAAATCACTCTACGACATCGGACCAGAATGCCTCAACTCTCGACTGTCCTTCTACACCCCCTCCCGCCAACTTCGCTCTTCCAGCCAAGCCCTCGCCACTGTACCCCGCATCAACAAGACCACTATGGGAGGAAGATCCTTCTCATACCTTGCAGCTAAAACATGGAACTCACTCCCCACTTACCTCCGCCTTACCCAGAACCACCTAGCATTCAGAAAGCAACTTAAAACGTGGATATTTGACAAGTAATCCTCCTCCCTTCCCTAAGCGCCTTGAAACCCTCTGGGTATGTAGTGCGCTATATAAATTCTTTGACTTGACTTGACTTGACTTGTCTTTGAAGTGGCTAGACACACTGCTGCTTGTGTTGATGAATCTGTGCTGCACACCTCATTGTAGGAAAGGCCTCTCCCAGTGAGATCATCCTGTGAAGGGCAATGAGATTGCCAGCTGTACCTGCAAATGTGCTTGTGCGCATTACTGAAGATCTAATGCTAGATTACTGTAAAGGATTGGTTGATGTGATGTGTTGCTGAAATTGCACTGGATCGGTCTGAGGAGGGTGCCGGAGAGTTGGATGATAACTCTCGGGAAAGAGAGACTAATCCATTGTTCATAACAGAGATAGACTCGGACCCTGATGAAGGGCCTAGAGCTAGAGAACTGCAAGGGGCAGCAGCAGAATGTTGGCTGAGAAGGCAAGAGAGAGGGAGACTAGTTCTGCAAGGAGAAACTGATTTCCCAGATAAACCGTAGGATGTAGAGGAGAAAAGGCAACAGTCAGGTGGTCAAAGTGAGCGAGAGTGCCTTGCTGGAGGTACTCATCCCCTGAATGGACATCCTTTCTTGCAAATGACAGGGAGAACGACATCTGGGAATTTTTGGATCACTGTGAAAATTCAATAGAATTTTTGGGAACTTGATCTCCAGTTTGATCTTACCTTTGAACGTCCTTTTCTAACAAGACTTGGGGACATATTTACAAGCCCCTAACGTCACCTGAGTATTACTCTTTCTGATGCTCGAGTGGCATTGCTTCCTACCCTATATTTACACAGTGGCACTTAGCCACTGAGCGTGGCATAATGCCATCTTGTAAATATATCCCTTTTGCCTCAGCAGTCGCTGTGAAAAAAGGGTGAGCTATGGCTTTTGTTGTGGGCATTCCACCGCAATACCCATTGCTTTTTGATGCTGCCATATATTTACAAGGTTGGGGCATGCCAAAAACAAAGGCCAATTATTGGTGGTGACTCTATTCTTTTGATGTAGCCAACTTACAGAAGTGATTACATTAATAATTTTGACCATAAGTTGTGGTAACCGAGGAATGGTCCTAACAGAATGTACTTCTTTGATGTCAGATGTTGAAAATACCTTTTTGGATTTGGTGGAGGATAGATGGAGAGACTTAAAGTCCTTAACTGAAACTGATAATAGACTTAAAAATCACCATTGACTTAGTGAAGAAATTGAACATCAGGAAAAAGGAAATTTACCCACTTTAGTTTTAGATTGGAAACACAGAGGCAAGCTGTGTATACATGTTTATCAGAGGTATATAGATCTGTTGCTTTTAGAGGTGAGCAAATGTGAATATACTTTTGAAGCAAGAGGAAAGATGAAAAAAATATTGGTTTCTTTGAGTCTATTTCATTTGTGAACAAAATGCATTTTTTAAATTGCCCCATAGATGGCCTAGCACATGTTATCATGGCATAGGTTTACTGAAAACTTATCATGTGGAACATTTTAATGATCCTGTATGGAAAAGAAATCCAGAGCTTAACAGGTTGTTAGTGCGACAACAAGGTAGTGTCACAGTGGAGAACAATTTAAAACAGATAGACAAGGCAAGTTAATCTATTGTATCTGAATAAAGTAAAGCACCGCCAAACAGTTGTTCCACCAATGGATGTGATTTTATTTCATCACAACATTGAAATGAATCAAAATATAAAGTACAAAAAGTTCATAACTGAATATTTTTCAATACACAGGTGTACAAAAGGGTGACGTGATCAGAGTATGGGAGGGATAGTGAGAAAGGACAGTAGTGCGCATATATATATATATATATCTCCCGCCTTGAACCATCTTGTGTTGACTCGGGAAACCGAATAAAGGGAGATAGGTGCCACCGAGAACAGGATCTCGGCATTGGTCTGGAGTCAGCCCCCAAGCAGGTTGACCCGCGGAAGCTCGGCAGTCAACTGATGTACCCAAAACAAGCACCGTAAGAACAGCCATGCAGCGCTCAACCCACTGGAGGGTATTTTAAAAATTAACAGACTCCTTGAATCACAGTCCGACCCCCAGTGTCAGAAAACAACTAATTGGCAAGACAACACCGAGGGAGACACGGAACAAAACAAAACGACTATGAAGGAATTCGGACTGTGCACCAAGAGGTCTGAGATTAGAGCACTACCACAAGTCCCATAATGCATTTTAACAGGAAGTGATTCCATAAATGAATGCCATTGGAGGCAAACAAAATGACATTGAACACCGGACTGTGGCTGTGACGCTGGAGCGAGGCTTACCTTGAGAAAGTTCCAGGCGGAACGAAACATGTTGGACTTAAGCCACAAGCTGCTTGTTTGAAACTCATTAAAAATCGCTGAAAACGAGACTTCCAGGTGTGACCACTGTTTTTTCCCCTTGGATCAAACTTAGTTGTAATAAGTATCGGCGTGGTTCAGCCGAAGGTTTCACACCACCACAAGAGCGCCAGCTATCTCCCGCCTTGAACCATCTTGTGTTGACTCGGGAAACCGAATAAAGGGAGATAGGTGCCACCGAGAACAGGATCTCGGCATTGGTCTGGAGTCAGCCCCCAAGCAGGTTGACCCGCGGAAGCTCGGCAGTCAACTGATGTACCCAAAACAAGCACCGTAAGAACAGCCATGCAGCGCTCAACCCACTGGAGGGTATTTTAAAAATTAACAGACTCCTTAAATCACAGTCCGACCCCCAGTGTCAGAAAACAACTAATTGGCAAGACAACACCGAGGGAGACACGGAACAAAACAAAACGACTATGAAGGAATTCGGACTGTGCACCAAGAGGTCTGAGATTAGAGCACTACCACAAGTCCCATAATGCATTTTAACAGGAAGTGATTCCATAAATGAATGCCATTGGAGGCAAACAAAATGACATTGAACACCAGACTGTGGCTGTGACGCTGGAGCGAGGCTTACCTTGAGAAAGTTCCAGGCGGAACGAAACATGTTGGACTTAAGCCACAAGCTGCTTGTTTGAAACTCATTAAAAATCGCTGAAAACGAGACTTCCAGGTGTGACCACTGTATTTTCCCCTTGGATCAAACTTAGTTGTAATAAGTATCGGCGTGGTTCAGCCGAAGGTTTCACACCGCCACAAGAGCGCCAGCTATCTCCCGCCTTGAACCATCTTGTGTTGACTCGGGAAACTGAATAAAGGGAGATAGGTGCCACCGAGAACAGGATCTCGGCATTGGTCTGGAGTCAGCCCCCAAGCAGGTTGACCCGCGGAAGCTCGGCAGTCAACTGATGTACCCAAAACAAGCACCGTAAGAACAGCCATGCAGCGCTCAACCCACTGGAGGGTATTTTAAAAATTAACAGACTCCTTGAATCACAGTCCGACCCCCAGTGTCAGAAAACAACTAATTGGCAAGACAACACCGAGGGAGACACGGCAAAAAACAAAACGACTATGAAGGAATTCGGACTGTGCACCAAGAGGTCTGAGATTAGTGCACTACCACAAGTCCCATAATGCATTTTAACAGGAAGTGATTCCATAAATGAATGCCATTGGGGCAAACAAAATGACATTGAACACCGGACTGTGGCTGTGACGCTGGAGCGAGGCTTACCTTGAGAAAGTTCCAGGCGGAACGAAACATGTTGGACTTAAGCCACAAGCTGCTTGTTTGAAACTCATTAAAAATCGCTGAAAACGAGACTTCCAGGTGTGACCACTGTTTTTTCCCCTTGGATCAAACTTAGTTGTAATATATATATATATATATATATATATATATATATATATATATATATATATATATATATATATATATACAAGGCGAGCCGAAACGTTATGGCGACTTGCACGCAAATGCTACAATAAAGAACAGCACGTAATCTGTGGTAGGTGTCTGTGCTGCTTGGGAGGGCGCTTAGAGCGAGCGAGCCTTGAGGCAGAAACGGAACTTGTGAATATATATATATATATATTCACTGAAAAAACCATAGGTTTCACACCAGTTATAGTTAGGAACTAGCATTTTAAAAACCTAAGAAATTCACTGAAAAAAACATAGGTTTCACACCAGTTATAATTAGCTGGAAATTTTACTGACATAAAACCAATGAAATTCCACGTTATAGTTAGTTGGACTGCTGATGACATCACATATTACATCACTCATGACATGGTCAGTGACATCACCCATGACATCACTGATGAAACCATCCAGTGAATGTGTGTCTTTCTGAAAAATAAATATGTTTTATATATGTATATGTAAAAGTTGATGGAAGAATAAATGTTTAAATAAGTGTCTAAATGGATGTTTTTTTAATAAAAGTGATTAGTTAACTGGCTTATTAAGTGTTTCTTAGTGAATACATACATTAGCGAGTAATGTTTAAATATTTATATATATGTATCAGTGTTTCACTTTGTGTCTAAGTGGCTGCATGGGTTGGTGAGTAGCTACATATGTGTGTATATGGGTTAATATATGTTTTTTTAGTATCAGTATGAGTGTCTGTAAGATTTGGTGGGGGTGTTACTTAGCACATAGATGCATCAATAACTGACTCACTGTTTGTATGTTTTTTGAAAACAGCATATGTGCAGGACTGTATGAGTGGATGAATGTGTATATGTGTGTATTAGTGATTGAATGCCTGTCTCACTAGTGTCTTAATCAGTAACAAGATATATTTTATTCTAGTATATGTGAGTATTGATGTATATAAGTCAGTATATGTGAGAGTGAGAGATTGTAAGAGTTCCTGTTTAAATAAGTATGTGTTTCTATAAGTGATTGTTTAAGAGAGTAAATATGTGTAACTTTCCTTAGAAGTAACGTGGTAGTGTGTGTATATCTGTATATGCAAATAAATGAATGTTTATTAGTTTATTTGCATGTGTTAGTGTGTGTTTGAGTAACTTTTTGATGACTGTCGGTGTGTAACAGGATGTATAGGGGTATCACTACATATGATGAGTGAGTATATGTATGAGTGACTATATAAAACTGTTGGTGAATATGTGAATGTGTACATAGATGGTGGAATTACTGAATTGGTTGTTGTAACTGGTATGGTTATATCCACTTTTTTGAAAATGTTAGTTTCTATTTTTGAATATGTGTTTCAAGGCTTACATTACACTGAAAGGAGGTCTGTCACTCTGTCACAAGGATGGTGTCATCAGTGATGTCATGAGTAATGTCACTGACCATGTCATGAGTGATGTAATATGTGACGTCATCAGCAGTGCATTGCAGGCGCGCAAGTTATAGTGAGTCCAACTACCTATAACGTGGGAATTTCAATGGTTTTATGTCAGTAAAATTTCCAGGTAACTATAACTCTTGTGAAACCTATGGTTTTTTCAGTGAATTTCATAGGTTTTTTAAATGCAAATTCCTTTCTATATCAAGTTTCAATTTTTTTTTTTTTTACAATTTGCTGTTTTGTGTAAGTATTCATCTTTGAGTTTTTTTTTTATATCATTTTTTTCTTTTGCGCTCGGTATGCTCTCAGGTAAGCTCTCCGTTAAGCTTTCCGGTAAGCTCACCGGTAAGCTCACCGGAAAGCGCACCCAGAGCGCTACTGTCGTTCGTGAAAAAAATAATGCAAAACATTTCGTACCATACAAATAAAATCAGTTTTTTTTTATAAGGAAAATGATTATGCATTTCCGTAAAAGTATGATGACGTCACTTCGGCGCGCAACGTAAGCGCCCTCGGAAGCGCCTATGTTCGCGCCGCGTATACGCCCCTGGAAGCGCCTACGTTCGCGCCACGTATGCACCCCGGAAGCGCCTACGTTCGCGCCGCGTGTGCGCACCCGGAAGCGCTCCGGAGCTCGTAGCGTAAGCGCGTCGGGTCATGTGACCTTAAAATAACACTTTTCATTGGTTGCTAACAGTTTTTTTTACAAAGAATGAAATCCCCACCCATTTCCTTCACTTCTTCTTTCACTTTTGTGAAAGACCTGCCTTTTTGCTCCTGGATATTTGTTGGTTTTACAATGGCTGCCAGACAATCCAGCAGTGAGCATGAACCAGAATGCATCAATGAAGAGCCTCCTAAACGAAAAGTTAAGGAACATTTCATTTGGAATTTTTTTTAAATCCCACCTGGCCAAAAAAAGGTGAATGCTCCAAAAGTGGAGTGCAGGATCTGTAAAGAAGAGCTGTCACGGGGTAACCCTTTAAAAAAGTACTCTTTTGGGAACTTCACAATGATCCAGCATATGGAGAGGAAGCACCCCCAAAATTTTGCCCGGGAAAGTGTCAGGGCTCTGGCACAAGAGGTTCCCAGTGATGGGGCCTCTACATCAACCGGAGGAGCAACTACTTCTGGGAGGGGGAGATCACAAGAGCTGGTTCCGAACATTCAACCTGCTTTTAACCATGGTGCCCTCAGATGCAGATACTGCAATCAACTGCTTACCTTTGGAGAAAAAAGTGTACAGCTCATGGTTCGAGCATTAGAAAACCATCGCTGCCCTTCCCACCGCTAATTTCTTTTTGGTTTTTTCGCTCCTGTTGAGCAGTTTCCATTCCCTGTTTTTGTTCCTGTTTAGAAAAAATAAGAAAACCAAAAGTTATTTTCAGAACTATCTCCAATTCTCATCAAAGAGCTATATTCTTAAAAAAATGAAAAAGAGTAAGTGAAATAGAGTGCATTGATAATGGAAAGGAGAATAAGTAAAAAAGAACAGAAAGGTATGAGAGGAAAAAGGAAGTGAAGTAGGAGGAGTGAAAGAAGGTGAGTGTTAGGAAAGAAAGTTATGAGAAGAAGAGTGAATATGGGGAATGTTGATATTCAATGAAAATGTTGAAAAGGAACAGGGGTGTGGAAGGATAAGAAAAGATGCATTGCTGGAGTTGAAGGCAGAAGGCCTCATTTATGAAGCCATGCTTCACTTTAACGACACCAAAGCATCACTTTTTGTGACACAACAGTCCAATAAAAAATGCACCTTATTTATACATATTTACAAAGTGGCGTTTCTAGGTAAATACGTCACTTTGTAAACCCCTGTGCCACATTATTCCTACGTCAGGTGTAATGTATGCAAAAGGGATGTATTGAAGCAAGAAAGGGTCGTAGAGGTGAAACAGTGAATAAACTGGAGGCCTCATTTCTGAAAAGTGACGCATCGCTACGTGAAAACAGCGATGCGTCACTTTTCTGGGCGCACTCCTTATGACATTCCAGATGTGTCATATTTAATTTATGACTAATCAATTCGCAAGGAGTTACAGAGACGTCAGTATTTCTGACGTATCTGTAAATACAAAATTGACGCATTACTGGAGTGCGTCACAAAAGTGACGCAACTCCAGTAATGCGTCCTTTCACATGGGGAAAGCACCATGTGAAAGGTCTTGCGTCAGTCTTACACCTGCTGTGAGGCAGGCGCAAGATTTTGACGCAACAGCATCCTAAAAGTGACGCAGTGAAATCTCATAGATTTCACTGCGTCACTATTACAAAGCTTTTTGCGGGGGAACGCCCCCTCTGCATACATTATACCTGACGCAGGTATAATGTGGCGCAGGGTTTTAAAAAGTGACCCATCTACCTAGATGCGTCACTTTTTAAATATAGCGCAACGAGGCGCATTTTTTTACACCGCTGGTGCGATGCGTCACTTTTCTGTGCACACTCCTTACGACATTCCAGATGTGTCATATTTAATGTATGACGAATCATGTCGCAAGGAGTTACAGATACGTCAGTATTTCTGACATATCTGTAAACACAAAAGTGACGCATTGCTGGAGTGTGTCACAAAAGTGACGCAACTCCAGTAATGCGTCCTTTCACATGGGGAAAGCACCATGTGAAAGGTCTTGCGTCAGTCTTACACCTGCTGTGAGGCAGGCGCAAGATTTTGACACAACAGCATCCTAAAAGTGATGCAGTGAAATCTCATAGATTTCACTGCGCCGCTATTACAAAGCTTTTTGCAGAGGAACGCCCCCTCTGCATACATTATACCTGACGCAGGTATAATGTGGCGCAGGGTTTTAAAAAGTGACCCATCTACCTAGATGGGTCACTTTTTAAATATAGCGCAACGAGGCGCATTTTTTTACACCGCTGGTGCGTCACAAAAAGTGACGCACAGGCGGCGCAAAACTGGTGGCGCAAGGCCTTCATAAATATGGTCCTGGATTTTCCCCTTACTTTGCTCTACGGTGCCCTTCCCAGTGCGTGTACCGGGCGCTCCCCTGCGCAAATCGAAAAAAAATATTTTTTTAAAATGCCCCGCGGGACCCTATTTTAGCCCCCACATTAAACCTAGGGGGTCAGGAGGGGGTCTACCCTGCCCCCTTATGATCAATTCCACCCTTTGTTTTTGCCACCTCTTGTGTCTCGATTTTACCAAGACACAAGATGGCGGCCACTCCAGCTTTCTGCGCGCAAGTCGCGTGGCGCGCCCGGTGCGCTCCCCGGTGCGCGTACCGGAGCGCGCATATAGATATATATATTTTTTTGAACCTAAATTACTCAAAATCCACTGGAGCACATATCTTGAGACACAGCAAAGGCACATCGGGCTACTAGTCCCTACAATTTTGCCAAGTTTGGTGTAAATCCATTCAGCCGTTCGAGCTAAAAGCAAAATCGACCGCCCTATTGAAATTAACATCGGGAAAACGCGTTTTGGGACCCCCCTTTTATCTCGGACCCCGCTTAACGAATCCCCCCCAAACTTTCATGGAAGGACCTGGCGACCGCCAGTAGGTTATATATATATATATATATATATATATATATATATATACTAGCAGCCCGTCCCAACGTTGTCCAGGTATGAATTGCTGCCGGCCAGTAGTATATTGTTTTGTAGGATTTTGTTTTGATAGCATTTCTTATCTGTGACAGGCCTGTGAAACGCTCCGATTCACAGTGCACTGCTGATGCACTTAAGAGTGCACGTTTATTTGTGTGTGAACTCGAGTTTCCCTACTTTATTTTTCCTTGCAATATTATTTAGCGTGAACTCGACAACATGGGATGAGCACAATTTACATTACAGAAGAACACATTCATTTGTGGTAGGCACGGGGAGACAAAGCGATTTGCCTGGAATCACAGGATGTTGAGCTGATCCCGAGATTCCAACGTAGCTCCCCAGCTCTAAAGTTCGCAATTCTAGAACTTGTGGCAGGAGGTGTGTCTAAAAGTGTATGTCGGTGCTGGCCATCAATGAGAGAGACCTGTGCATTTTTCAAATCAGTGGTGAAAAAATATGAGTATGTTGCTGGAGATGTGGGCCGCCGTGCCACCAATGTACTTACCGGGGAGGGTAAACACGCATTATTCCGCAACTTTCTTTCCGCATACCATCACTCCGCATACTTTCATTACATAAGTACCATGACTCCGCAATGCCATTATAACTCATGGCATTACATTTTATATGCTTTTAACACGCATACATTTACAACGAAATTCGTTGTAAATGCATGAATGGTAAAAGCATGTTTTTTAAATGTTTGGATAATGTCAGAAGTCTCCAAACTCTTCGCAGGAGCAGTACCGATGCTGAACCCAATCTCCCACCGTCCAGTGCTACCGCTAACTTAGCAGCATCACCAGTAAGGGGGAAAAGGGGAAGTGGATAAAAGAAGAGACACCTTGACAACTGCTGCCACCCTCTTTAGCTGCTGGACACTGAGGAGTATGTTCTGCAGTCTATTCTTCAGGGGGTGCCTAATACACAGATGGAAGGAAACATAAGACAACAACCCACCTTTTCTTATAATGACTCGATGAAATAATTAAAGCTTGTCCTACCAGTAGTTCTTTAGGTATAAGCTTCTCTTCTGTATTTATATGAGGTTTTACTGCAGGTGCTCTCTATCTGTAGATAAGAAGATTTACATTACTTTTTGCTCTACAACCTTACTCTGACTCTAATTCTTGTGTACCTAATTTTTCTGTACCTGAGAGTCTACTTGCAGATGCCTTAATAGAATGCTTCACTTATAATAGGTATTCCATTTGCCACTGTATGCAGTCTTGTGCCCAAAGGATTCCTTCCGTAGCTCGCAAAAAGGTGCAAGGAAGGGTAAAGGGAAAAGGAAAGAATAGGGCAAGCGCAATAGCAAGAGGGAGGGAAGAGCGGTTACACTGCACTATATAGGCAAGTCTGTCTTACTGGTTCAATCTCCTCAGAAGATGTCTCTCAGCATGACGCTGTTCTGAATTCTCTCACTGCAGCGTTGGAAATCTTCAAAGACGCAGTTCTGTGGTCCCTCAGCAAGACGAACGCAGAATTCTCAGAGTTCAGGCAGAATTCGGCTGACTATCTCCAGAGTTATGTACATCACACACACTGACTGACTGACTAAGAACGACTATAACTCAACTTAGTCACTGACTGACTTCGTAGTGACTACTCCAAAATAACAAGGTTCTCTTTTGATATTTAACTGGAGAAAACTTCGAATGACTAAGGCAACTGCAAACCTTAACTCAGACCATTGCCGACTCCCGTCCTGAATAAAAGACGCAGAGCAGCGGAATCGAGCTGTGATTCCTAACGCTAGTTCGTTGAAGTGCGCAGTAAATAATGTGCGCAATTACCTTGTTCACTAGACAAACACTGACACAGAGTTTAACGGCCACCGCGGCGGCCATTTTGAGTGTGCGGAACTTATTTAGAAACAGGATACCAAATATTGACTCGACTAGGTTTAGACACCGTCCGTGTCTTCTTAATTAACCTTTTAGGAGCATAAATAGTGGCAATGCAGCGGTTCCTGACAGTTAAGGTAAGTATGGGTATAGGGGTATATGTTTTGGGGTACTGAGGTATATGTTTTGGGGTGTTTGGGTATTTTAAGCGTTCAGATATAGTTTTGGGTTATGGGGTACAGGGGTAGTTTTAGGGTTTAGGGATAGGTATGTGTTTTGGGGTACAGGGGTATTTTTAGGGTTCAGAGCTAGGTTTGGGTTTTGGGGTATAGGGGTATTTTTAGGGTTCAGGGGTAGGTTTGGGTTTTGGGGTACAGGGGTATTTTAAGGGTTCAGGGCTAGGTTTGGGTTTGGGGGTACAGGTGTATTTTTAGGGTTCAGGGCTAGGTTTGGGGTACAGGGGTATTTTAGGGTACAGGGCTAGGTTTGGGTTTTGGGGTACAGGGTTATTTTTATGGTTCAGGGCTAGGTTTGGGTTTTGGGGTACAGGGGTATTTTTAGGGTTCAGGGGTAGGTTTAGGTTTTGGGGTATAGGGGTATTTTAAGGGTTCAGGGCTAGGTTTGGGTTTTGGGGTACAGGGGTATTTTAGGGTTCAGGGGTAGGTTTGGGTTTTGTGGTACAGGGATATTTTTAGGGTTCAGGGGTAGGTTTGGGGTACAGGTGTATTTTATGGGTTCAGGGCTAGGTTTGGGTTTTGGGGTACAGGGGTATTTTAGGGTTAAGGGGTAGGTTTGGGTTTTGGGGTACAGGGGTATTTTTAGGGTTCAGAGCTAGGTTTGGGTTTTGGGGTACAGGGGTATTTTTAGGGTTGAAGGATAGGTTTGGGTTTTGGGGTACAGGGTATATTTATAGGGTTAAGATGGGTTAGTGTTTAAGGGTGTTGGGGTATTTTAAGGAGTAAGGGTAGGTTATGATTATGGGGTGCAGGGGTATTTAAAGGGAGCAGGGTGGACACCCGGCGCTGGAATGTACAGAACCTGAGAAGAAAAACAATGAAATATTGGGCACAACGCTCGCTTTTTTTTCCGTAATCCCACGCCCCGTACACGCCCACGCCTCCAGCACACGCCCACAGCACAACGCAGACACGCCCACAAGGGACTACTTTGCTGGCACGGTTCTTTTACCTTTTAAACGTATATGGTGGGCATCTGCGTAGCCTACGTCCTTCTGCTCCAACTGCCCTTTCCAACGCTGTATTGAGTGTTGTGATTGGTGCTGTGGTTCCTGAGATTACCCGCCTCAAAGGTTTGGGCTCTCTCTTTATTATATTAGTATGGATATATATACATCAGTAAATAATTAGATAATGGACTATCCAGACAGTTTCCTGCCAAATAAATTACATGTCAAATCATAACATAGTTGCAGATATACATTCTCTGTCATATATGCTCGACAATAAAATAAAGAAGTGTTGACGTTTCGACCCATAAAACGGAACAGAAAAAATGGCGCATTGGGGGCGAGGTATTCATCCGGACTGAGGTGAGGGTGAAGAGAAAGCGCCACTGAATAGACAGCTATATTGCTTCAGGCTGTGGGTAAATAAGCTGGGCTGTGTGAGCTCTCAGCCTTCTTCTTAAATGTCTATGGTATTCTAAATGTAAGGACCACGTTGATTAGTAACCAGCGGCTCTGGGGGGCTGTCAGCTAACCTAAGTTGTTAATGCAGCAAAAGTAGTGGGAGATATCTTTGGTGCCATACCCCATCTGTGGGAGTAATTCTGAATGATATGAAAAGTAGAAAGCTATCTACAATAGTGGCCAACATGGCTACTAGTACAACAAATGATTTATTATTTGTAAAGCATGAGATGATTACGATAAGGTCTTTGGTCTTGCAAACCAACTTGGATTAGCCATTTTGCTCTGAAAAGAGGGCAGAGTCTGTCACATGTTGAAGGTTCAGCAATGCTGAACTTATGTCCCAGACGAAAGTAAAGATCTGGAGAAATACATTAAGAATATATATATATATATATATATATATATATATATATATATATATATATATATATATATATATATATATATATATATATATATATATATGTATATATTCACTGAAAAAACCATAGGTTTCACACCAGTTATAGTTAGCTGGAAATTTTACTGACATAAAACCATTGAAATTCCACGTTATAGTTAGTTGGACTCACTATAACTTGCGCGTGTAATGCACTGCTGATGATGTCACATATTACATCACTCATGACATGGTCAGTGACATCACTCATGACATCACTGATGACACCATCCAGTGAATGTGTGTATTTCTGAAAAATAAATATGTTTTATATATGTATATGTAAAAGTCAATGGACGAATAAATGTTTAAATAAGTGTCTAAATGGATGTTTTTAAAAAAAAAAATTGATTGGTTAACTGGCTTATTAAGTGTATCTTAGTGAATACATATATTAGCGAATATTGCTTAAATATATAAATGTTTGTATCAGTGTTTCACTTTGTGTATAAGTGGCTGCATGGGTTGGTGAGAAGCTACATGTGTGTGTATATGGGTTATTAGATGTTTTTTTAGTATCAGTATGAGTGTCTATATGGTTTAGTGGGGGTATTACTTAGCACATAGATGCATCAATGACTGACTCACTGTTTGTATGTGTTTGGAAGACGGCATATGTGCAGGACTGTATGGATGGATGAGTGTGTATATGTGTGTGTTAGTGAGTGAATGACTGTCTCACTAGTGTCTTTATCAGTAACTACATATGTTTTAATCTAGTATATGGGAGTATTGATGTATATAAGTGAGTATATGTGAGAGTGAGAGATTGTAAGAGTTCCTGTTTAAATAAGTATGTGTTTCTATAAGTGATTGTTTAAGAGAGTAAGTATGTATAAGTTTCCTTAGAATTAGGTGGTAGTGTGTGTATAGCTGTATATGCAAATAAATGGATGTTCAATAGTTTATTTGTATGTGTGTGAGCAACTTTTGGAAGACTGTCGATGTGTTACAGGATGTATAGGTGTATCACTACATATGATGAGTGAGTATATGTATGATTGACTATATAGAACTGTTGGTGAATTAGTGGATGTGTATATAAATGGTGGAATTACTGAATTGGTTGTTGTAACTGGTATGGGTATCTCCACTTTTATGAAAATGTTAGTTTCTATTTTTGAATATGTGTTTCAAGGGTTACTTTACAGTGAAATGAGGTCTGTCACTCTGTCACAAGGATGGTGTCATCAGTGATGTCATGAGTGATGTCACTGACCATGTCATGAGTGATGTAATATGTGACGTCATCAGCAGTACATTACATGCGCAAGTTATAGTGAGTCCAACTAACTATAACGTGGAATTTCAATGGTTTTATGTCAGTATAATTTCCAGCTAACTATAACTGGTGTGAAACCTCTGTTTTTTTCAGTGAATTTAATAGGTTTTTTAAATGCTAATTCCTAACTATAACTGGTGTGAAACCTATGGTTTTTTCAGTGAATTTCAAAAGTTTTTTAAATGCTAATCCCTAACTATAACTAGTGTGAAACCTATGGTAATTTCAGTGAATATATATGTATATTAATATAATACCTTTTTTTTAAAGTATATTCATTTTTTTTTATGTTTCATCCTGGAACGCTCCCGGTGCACGGCCCGGTGCGCGTACCGGGGCGCTTCCCGGAGGTGTACCAAAAAAAAAAAGAAAAGAAAAAAGTAATGAAGGAGTGAGCATGAGCAAAGCGGACAGAGATAGTGGTGTAAAGAGAAAGAGAGCTAGAAGGAAGAACACAGAGGGACTGTGTAATAGATAGTAAAACAGAGAAAAGATATAAGTCGAAGTAACTGAGAAAAAGAAAATGAATAAGGGAGCAAAAGAAGAGAAGAAAGAGGGAGAAGACTAAAGCAGAGGTTCTGGGAGAATGTGAATGGGTGATGAAAGTAAAAGGAAGGAAAGTAAAGGATGGGGAATGACGGGTAGTGACGGAACCAGAGAAAAGGAACAGCGGTAACGGAGGGAAAGAAAAGAGCAGTGAGTGTAAGTAAAGAGAAGTAAAAGAGAGTGGATAAAAGTGAATAAGGGTAAGATATGGGGAGTGACAGAGAGAAAGAACAGAGAGAGTAAAGGAAGGAAGGATAGAAAGGGACTGAGTGAACCAGAAAAGAAAGGAAAGTGAGGGAGTGTGGGTGAGCAGGAAGACTGAAAGAAGTTGAATGTGTTAGGAAAGTAAGGAAAAGGGAAATAAACATGGAGGATAAGAATAAGTGAGGGAAGCAGATTAAGCAAACAGAGGTGAGGTAGGGTGTGAGAAAAGTAGTGAGGTTAAAGCAAAGGGTTATGACAAACTACATTTTTTAGTCACACTTACCATATAATTAATGAAAACTTACTTGCATGTTTAAACTACACTATATATCTGTGAAAGACAAAAGAAAAAAAAGTTATAATTAGTAAAATATATATTTTAAAATAGAAGAAACAGGTCAAGAGGTAAAAAATCAAAAAAAGTGTACTAAGAAATAAAGCAAGAGTGAAGGATACAGAAACGTAAATAAAGTAATGTAGAAAGACAAAAATAGAGGGAAAAAGAAATAGAAGGAGAACAAATTACTGAAGGTAAGTACGATACTAAAAGAATGTGACCTACCAAAACGAAATCAGGAAAGAGAAGTAAGTAAAAGGAAAATGAGTGAAAGGGAAAGGAGTCTAAATGAGGATCTATTTACAAGAAAGAGGAATTGAAGATGACTGAGAGTGAGTGAAGGGGAGTCACAGAGTAAAGGGATGAAAGGAATGAGGTTAATATAGAACGATAGAGGAAAAATGAGTGAGGAAGTAAGTACACAGAAAGACAAAGAGAAGGACTGAGTAAAGTGCAGTACAATGAGTGAAGAAAGGAAATAGAGTAAAGGAGCAAA
This sequence comes from Lissotriton vulgaris, assembly GCF_964263255.1. Lineage (NCBI taxonomy): Eukaryota > Metazoa > Chordata > Amphibia > Caudata > Salamandridae > Lissotriton > Lissotriton vulgaris. The sequence continues at coordinate 48,570 of NW_028252053.1, read as the reverse complement.
AGAAGGAAATAGAGGGAAAGAGAACTAAAGCAGTGGTACTGAGAGAATGTGAGAAAGCTGAAAAGTGGTGCAAGGGAGAGAGGAAATGCAGACAGTTGAAATTGGATTGAGGAGTTGTGAAAGAAGTGGAATAAAGGAACAGCGATGGAACAAAGTGAAAGAAAGGCAGTGTAAGTGAGTAAAGAAAGCTGAATAAGGGTGGAAAAAGGAAAATGAGTGTCAGACAATGGGAATACAATATAAATTACATAATGCAAACTATAGAATGACTTATACAATATGTTACATTGTTTATTTTTGCTGTTCTCAGAATATATTGAATTTCACTTAAAACAGTGAGTTCAAACTCTTCATCATATAACAGCGGGGGAAAAAAACACTATCTAAAAGATTGTGTTTAAAAAAAACATATAAACTTACAAATCATATATGTACACTAATCTTTGATTCACGTACTTTTCCTTGAGGCCAAATAGTAGATAGTGAAGGTCCTTTTCGTAGGAAAATACTCTGCTGTTCTCTAAAACTTCCATTTCATCGACTTTCTATGAAAAAAGATCTAAGAACATCTGAAATAATTCTCAACGTTTTCATTTTCCTCCTTGTGTTAAGTTATGACTTATTACTCATATCTTGAACTTTCCTTACAGCCAAATAGTGTCAGATATATGAGTATATTTTGAATTTTCTCTAATTAAACTCTGAAATTACCGTTTACCCAAAGTTTTCAAAGAAAAGCTCATATGACATTTTCACAATGTTGAAAAATTCATATTCTCTTTTTTGATCACTCATGTTCAACATTTCCTATTAAACTGATATCACTTACTATGAGATCCACTTACAGTACCTATAGGAGATAAATAATTTTAAACATTAGACTAACTAACTAACTACCTTTTATTAACTGCTCCCGTCTTCAAAGGCCAATTACCTTTACTAAAACTTTGGTTCTAAAAACACTAGGTAAGAATTTTTTAAGTCAAAAGGCAAACGTTGTTTATAAGTCAAAAGAGAATCATTGCAGTAACTCCAACCTTTTTGACATTTTAAGTAGCATGTATAATGTCCTGATGTTGTCGAAGGACCGTCATGGTAAATAATAGCTACAGTTCTAAATGTTCTTCCTGAAATTGATAACTGAGAAGCCACAAAATTTTTGATACAAGTTGTCAATTTAGTTCCATCAGGTCTACATCGTAGGAAAACTAAAATGACATACTGACCATACGTTTGTATAAATAATGTGGACAGCATTGGACACTTACATTGGGTACACACCATATTATGATCAGCTGCTTTAACTAGATTATTAAATGACACTGATTTGCAGTCTGGTAAAGTCAAATATATAAATCTTTCAGTGTCTATTCTAGTAGTACTTGATAAACTACAATTGTGGCAATCATGCTGCCATTGATAAGAAAGGCTAAAAAGATTTTCTACATCTACTTCTTCATCTTCCAAAACACCAAACATATACATTAAAAATTCCTGACAATCCTGCTGAATGTTCTGTGAAATGTTTCTTGACCAGAACACATGTCTAAAATATTTCGAATTTCTGTTACACTTTCTATTTTTGCTCTATCACTACTACATTTCTGAAACACAGAATTCAATAAACCGCAGAATCTTTGATCCCGATTTTCAACAATCTGTTCTTGTAAAGTTTTAAGAAAAAAAACAACATTAACCACTACATTAGCATAGCAGTTTACACCAGAACTATTTTCAAATTGAAATCCAACAACATCTTGAACTGAATGCTTTTTCTTTCTGCTTACAATTACAGTTTCATCTACTTTTTGTCTTTTTGCTACTACCTCACTGCAATTATTTTCATTTCTTCTTTTTCGGCCTACCACACGTTTTTCAAACAGAGGATATCGAGGCAAATGTGGAGCATACTCTCTTCTTAGCCTATTGTATTCTTTAACACAATCTAGATCTGCACAAATCTTTGTCTCATCACACTCAATCAAGTACAATCCTGATAAAGTTCTGACTCATGATAATGCCACATATGCCATATGTAGTGAATGAAGTGAAGACCACAGATGCAGCAATAAGGGTTTATTGCAGAGAAGCAGAATGAAGCAACCTCAACACAAGCTGGCCAGGCACAAACTGTCACCAACTAGAACACTAGAAGGAGACAGAGCCATGTACATTCTGGAATGGATGACACAGGTAAGAATTATAGTGGAGCATGGAAATGGAGGAAGGATAAATATACAACACATCTCCTCTCGTAGAATAAACAAAAGATAAAAGAAAACTTAACACAAAAGGTAAGCATGTCATGGAAAGGAAACTTAACACAAGACTAAAGAGAGCTCTTGAAGTAAAAGAAACTTAACACAAGGCAGCGTCAAAACATCATGAAAAAAGAAAATCATGAAATAAGTAAGCATTGAAAGGGACACACGTCACCCCTCTGAAAGGCCTAATCGCAACAAAAGTCATTCAAATAGGCAGGGGGTCGGTGGCACCTTTGAGGTCTAGTTGCAGACAAAGAGAGACTTGGATTCGAATCAGGGATGGAAATAGGATTGGGAGCAGACACAACGGGATCAGGAGCATCCCCCCCACCATCACCCCTAGACAAGACACTCACAGAAGCAGGAACGACAAGAGGAGGATCCTGAGAAGGAACAAACATGAACCCCGAAGAGGGAAGGTCTTGGACAGGAGCAGGAGAAAGAGCAGGACCAGGACCAACCACAGAACCAACACCAGCTTTCTGATAGAGAGCAACCCTCCTTAAATTCCATTTTTCCCCATTAGAGAGGACAACATAGTGGGGATAGACCGTCTTGACGAGGAATGGACCACGGAACTTGGACAAACCACCTGAGACACGACCAGATTTCACCTTGACAAGATCACCTTTAGCAAGTTTACCAGTAACCTGACTAGAGGACTTACAGCCTACAAGGGGTTTGCAAGAAGGGACCTTAGAACTCCTACCCGAAGGACACTTGCCAGGCGAACCCACAGGACCCTTACCGGGAGACTTGGGAACAATCCTCCTACCTGAAGGACACTTGCCAGGCGAACCCACAGGACCCTTACCGGGAGACTTGGGAACAACCCTGGAGGCATCACCCAAAAGGGACTGACAGACCAGGTCCTTGAGCCAAGAAGGAATGAGTTTGGTGCTGGGAACCCTACCCCTCATCATCTCAAAAGGAGAAGTGGTGAAAGAACCGTGAAGGGTGGTACAGTACGCATAAACCATTTCACTAACAAGGGAGGAGACAGAAGAACCACTAGAGAGAGCCATTTGAATGGTACCTTTCACCAATCTGTTAAGGCGCTCACAAAGGCCATTCCCCTGGGGGTTGTAGAGGGAAGTCCTATGGTGGGAAATACCACAATCAGACAAGAAGGTTTGCATATCATGCGAAACTAACTGTGTGCCATTGTCAGTTATAAGAACACTAGGGAAACCCTCTCTAAAAAACAAAGACTTAAGATGTCTAATGGTAGTAGCCGTAGTAACATCCTTAAGAAACTCCACACACAACCACTTCGAATGGCAGTCAACAACGACAACAGCAAATTTCTGAGGAGGAGGTAGTTCAGCCATGGGACCTATGAAATCCAAACAGATGGTGTGCCATGGAATTTCGGGAAACTGCAGCGCGCCCATCTCAGACCCCACAGAAACTTTGAGCCTCTTCTCACCCACCTTGCAGGTATGGCAATCCTCAACCCATGAGGAAATCATGGAGTCCATACCAGGCCACCAGAAGTTCAACTTGAGACGCTGTTGCGTCAGTGTTTGGCCAAGGTGACCCTCGTGCGCCAAAGAAATGAGCTTTGATCTCAAGTCAGCGGGAGGCACGAATTTGTCACCACGCATTATGACGTTGTCATTGCAAACAGACAAATCATCAATGACTTTAAGAAAAGGACGGACAGAAACATGAAGACAGCTCTCCCTGCGGGAACCCAACTTGATGAGCTGGATAACTTCTTGTAATACACTATCCCTGGACATGGCATCCACCCACTCAGAGCGAGAAAAGGAGCTTTCAGATAGTAGAAGAACATCATCAATCCAGGCAACATTTTCATCATGACCCTCCAGACTGAAACCAACATCTGCGCCAGGAGGAACAGCTAACCTAGACAGACAGTCAGCCTGGAAGTTCCTCCACCCAGAGATGTGGGAAATGTCAAAATGGTATTCCTGGAGTTTCGAGGCCAACCTTGCCAACCTTGGAGAACCAAATGCCCCTCCCCCAGGAGAGAGGATGCGGATGAGGGGTTTATGGTCAGTCCTAAGGTTGAAACGGGTGCCCCATAGATATGGTCGAAAATGATGAGCACCTCACGCAGCGGCCAAAGCCTCTTTCTCGATAACAGAGTAGTTCTGTTCGCAATTTGAAAGAGTGCGTGAGGCAAAAGCAACCGGCCTGTCACCGTCCTTGTGGGATTGGAGCAAGACCGCACCAAGACCACAGGCACTGGCATCTACTAACAAAGTGGAGGACTTGGCAGTATCGAAGGGTGCCAGGACCTTAGCATTACAGATAGCCTCCTTAATTCCATTGAAGCAAGCTTCCATTTCGGATCCCCAAGAGAACTTACAACCCTTCTTCAACAAGGTCCTCAGAGGCAAAGTCTTCTCTGAGAATCTCTCCACAAACTTGGAGTAGTATTCGATCAAGCCCATGAATGACCGTAACTGGTCCTTGTCAGACGGGCAAGGAGCTAGGCGTATTGCATCAAGAAGATTCCTCTTAGGTCTGACTCCATTGGCTGAAATTTCATGTCCCAAGTACTCGATGTTCTCTACGAGAAAGGAACACTTCTCCCTACGTAATGTAAGACCAGTGTCCCATATTCTATGTAGAACATTCCTGAGAACAAGATTGTGATCAGCCACAGACTCTCCAAAGACCAAGATGTCATCTTGAAAGAATACCACATTTTTGAGTCCTTTAAAAATTTCGGTGACCAACCTCTGGAAGACACTCGCCGCCGAAATCAACCCAAAGGGAAGACGAGTAAATTGAAAGATCCCCTCTGGAGTGATGAAGGCGGTAAGATGCTTCGATGACTCATGGAGCTTAACCTGATGGTAGGCACTCTTCAGGTCAAGTTTGGAGAAATATCTCGCGCCCTGAAGAGTGGAAACCATCTCCGTAATATTGGGTAAGGGGAAGGTGTCCGCAACGACACACTTGTTTAGGGACCTGAGGTCCACACAGAATCTTAATTTTCCGTCTGATTTCTTGGAAATCACGACGGGCGAAACCCATGCCGAGGCTTCTGTAGGCTCAATTACACCAGACTGGAGCATCTCTTCAATTAAGAGCTTTACATCACTGCGAATGGAGATGGGAATTCTCCTTACGCGATGTTGGACAGGCAAACTTCCCTTCTTCAACTTTATAAGATGGGCATAACCCCGAAGCTCACCCAACTCCTCCCTGAACACAGACCTAAATTCAGACAGGATAAACTCAATGGAATCATCATCAACCACCATGATTTGGTTCTTTGCCCTAGGATTGATGACAATATAGAGGTCATATTGATGTACCCACCCTAGAATGGGCGGACCATCAATGGAAACATAAACTTTCCCAAAAATAGACCTCTTCTCAAATGAGATCTCAGATTCAAAGAAACCAAGGATTTCAATTTTCTGGCCATTGAACCCCTTAGGGGAAATGTCACTTCGTTGTAAATTCACCCCTTCCCAAAAGGCATCAAAGGTAGACTTGGGTATGATGGTATGGCGAGAACCAGTGTCAACCATCAACAACACCTCGTGGGAATCAATCTTGAATATGGCTTTGGGTCTGGTTTGCCTTGGATCGTCACAGATGACATCAACATCGTCAATGACCAGAAGTCTATCAGGTTCAATTGCAGAATCATCAACATAGTCATCAACAATATTAACTCTCTGTCTGGTTTTTGCCTTGCACATTTTGGAAAAATGTCCGACTTTCCCACACTTCAAACACTCTTTGTTAGTGGCAAAGCAAAACCTCGCGTCAGAAGAGTGACTGCTACTGCCACACCTGTTGCAAACTTTGCTTACTGAGGGTTTCTTGGCAAAGGGTCTGGGTCTGTTTTTTACTACAGCAACATTGTCACCAGAACAGTGTTCGCACTCCGTAACACCACCTTTGTCAGTGACCACAGAAACTTCTTGATGTGGAGTAGATTTGTGTGAATCTAGCGCCTTCATGCACTTACTAGACTCCTCAATTACTTTGGCCAGGTCAATTGCATCCTTCAAGGTCGGGTTCTTAGCTGCCCATAGCCTTTCTTGAATTTTCTTACTTGAACACTGGACAACCAATTGATCTCTTATGAGCTCATCATTCATAGAACCGAACTTACACTTAATGGAAAGTTCTCTAAGCCTTGCCACAAAGTCATCTATAGTTTCTGACTCTTTTTGACGTTGTGTGTAAAACTTATAGCGGTTCATGATCAGATTCTCCTCCTTTGCAAACCTGATCTCCAGATGATCAACTGCCTCCTTAAACTCATCAATATCATGTCCACCAGCACCAAGTGTGATAGGAAGGAATCTAAAAACTCTCTGCCCTTCCTTGCCCAGGGTGCTCAAAAGGATAGCCTTTTTCCTTTTGGGTGAAAACTCCTGTCCATCAAGCGCTTCCAAATAATTGTCAAACATGATGTACCAATCCTCCCAAGGTATCTCAGGTACACCAGGTTCAGGTAAGAACTGAGGAGGCAAAGTTACTATAAATTGTTGTGCCATGTTGACTTGATTATGCAGAAAAGGAAAAACAAAATAATAAAATAACCTTGCTTTTCCACAACAGAACACAGTATTGAATTATAGTAACATACCTCTTGCTATACAAAAGTGTCCAAAACGATACCAGGAATGTGGAACAGGAGTTTGGCTTGAAAGAGAAACAATCCGCTTAAAAAATGACGAAAAACGGCTGAATATGATGAAAAGGCAGGAGTTTGACTTAAAACGGTAAAGATTCCGCTTTAAAATAGCCCAAACCGGCTGAATTGCGGTGAAAATGAGGCTTGAATGGCAAACAGAGGATAAGATGGCCGCCGCTGAAAACGAGGCTAAAGGTGCTTTGAAAACGAGGCTTGAAACGCACAAAGGGACGTCTCCTTGGTTACGCGAGTCAACAACGCTGCACGCGCGTTCACTGACTCACGCGCTGACTCCACTGGTGCGTCTCTGCGTCTCCCTCGGCGCCTCGCTGGTAACCGGGCACTGACGCGCTGACTCCGCTGGTAACCAGGCAACAGCTCCTCGTCACTGCGTCTCCGTCGGCGTCTTGCACTCACGCGCCGACTCCGCTTGTAACCAGGCAACAGCGCTCGAGGTCCTCGGCTGACGCGTAGACTCCCCCGGCGTCCCCGTGACAACAATGACAACTCTCGTGACTGACTCACCAGTCCGTCACGCGCCGGGCTCGACCTGCTGGGTTTGGATGACGTCAGCGCTGGTGCGCTCGAGCTGCAGTCCCCAAAGAAGATAAAATTGAGTAAATTACCACAACAGGTGTCTTCTTTTAAAACGGAAGGAGACCAAAAGGATGTCGACGAGACCAGCACGCTGTAGGTTCGTTTCTCGTTGAGGAAATTGCGCTAAAATCTGTTCTCCATCACAAATCTTGGAATTAGACATCAAGATGAGGTCTTCAGTGGTACTGGCCAGCAAGTAACGTCGCCAGAAATTGTAGTGAATGAAGTGAAGACCACAGATGCAGCAATAAGGGTTTATTGCAGAGAAGCAGAATGAAGCAACCTCAACACAAGCTGGCCAGGCACAAACTGTCACCAACTAGAACACTAGAAGGAGACAGAGCCATGTACATTCTGGAATGGATGACACAGGTAAGAATTATAGTGGAGCATGGAAATGGAGGAAGGATAAATATACAACACCATACCCTCTTTAAACACAGAAATTCCAATGTTCACCAAAGCACTATCTACACTTAAACCTTGAGGTTTATGAATTGTCACCGCATATGCCAAACAAACAGGAAACTGTTTTCGGCGAACATATAAGTCTTTTACAAGCAAAAATCTAGCAGAACAACGACTGATTTGTTGTACTTGCTCAATGCCATCAAATTTTATTTTTAAAAATTCAATTCCATCTCTATTTCTATATTTCACAAAATCAACAACATGACCCATTGCTCCATTTACCAGACCTCTCTCAACATTTAAATTCCTTCTCAAAATGATACGAGAATTTAAACACACATTCAGAGTCTTTTCAAAACCAGCTGTTTTAGATATACTCTTCTCTAATGAATCTGATTTTGTTTTCCAATTTTCTGACAAAACAATTGTTGCACCCATATGCTCTATTTTATCTATTGCTTCCAGTTTCACAATCTCTTAATTTTCTAACTTTAACATTTTGTTGTTGAAGATGGAACATTCTTGCAGAGTTGGCATCAAACATATCCCAGATTTTTTCTCAGTAATTTTTTTAAAAATATTCCCTGGAAGAATGTTTTCATTTGGATACAAATTTGAAATTAATCGAGCATGTAAAGCTTCTTTCCCAAGCTCACTTACTTTTCCGATTCTTACATCTTGTAGAATATTTTTATAATCTTCATCCTTTGCCTGTCGCATATTTTGAAGCAGTTCTGCATATTTAAAATTTAACCATATATTAACGTTTCCAATGCTTGCAAGCGACTTCCTGGTATCTTCATTGCTGAGCATTTTAAACACTGGTTGTCCTTTTACTGGAGTCAACTGCAGTAGATCTCCAAAAACAATAATGTGTTTTCCTCCAAATAACACATCATACTCTGTTCTAAGAATTTCTTGCATTCTCATATGCACAAAAAGCAAGCATTAGATTTGAGACCATGCTTACTTCATCAATGATAAGAAGTTTCATTTTCTTCAGGACTCTGGAAACTTCAGAACACGCATCTCCAGATAGCTTGTTGTAATGCAATTTATTATCATGCTCTACTGGCAGCATCAGTAAACGATGTAGAGTAATCCCTTTAATGTTATGTGCTGCCAGTCCAGTTGGAGAGGTTACAACACAAGACAGCGGCGATTCAGTCCTTTTCTGCAAATAAGTTGCAATGGCTTTAATCAGAAAACATGTTCCTGTTCCCACTTCTCCACTTACGTACAGTCGGACAGGCTTAAATGATACACATGAGCACTCTTTTTTCTCAAGTCTGAATCCATGTTCTATCTGTTCTGTGACTTTGTCATATATCATTTTCTGCTCAACGTTTAGTTGCTTTACCAAATCTTCTAAGTTAACTACATCCTCTTGAGCTTGTTCCATAGCTCTTTCCACCTCATCCATGGCAGTTGCAGCTTCATTTTGGATAATTGGTCCTCCTAGTGGATCCTGACTCAATGAAGTAGAACTCTGACTGTCTTGAGAACTGTGTCTAGCAATCTCTTCAGCAATTGTGGTTTCTTGCTCTATTTCTTCGTTCAACATTTGCAGATAATTTGGAAAAACAGGATATTCTATGGTATCCTTGGTTGCATTAAAAGAGTCTTCATAACAGAGAAAATCTCCAAGTAGTTCCTCTTCTGTACGCCATGGCTTAAAGAGTTGCAAAAGAGCTAAATAGTAAAATTCTCTTTTGTCTGGAGATTCGCAACTCAATTTTCGATGATTAATCAAATGGCCTTTTCTCTGCTTCACTAGACATCCTTCATACCCAATGACAGCATATTTTCCATTATTGATATCTTCTGTGATGTTCCTCTTATAACTGTAGTTTTGCAGAACTTCATACAAACAAGTGTTCTCAAGGTGAGTACTTCTATTTGGATAGTATGTATCCAACATGTTTGTCTTCAAAATATCTGTACTATCTCTGCCAAATTTTCAATTTCTTGTACAGATTTCAAAACTCGGTTTTGTGTTGCAGCAAGACCTAGACTCACCCAAATGATTGTTCTTGATTTGGCATAGAGACTTGCTGATGATAACCGATCAGAACATTCATATGCTCCAATTTCTCGATGCAACAACATCTTCAGACTGAAACTGTATAATTTCTTGCTTAGACTCTTTTCATGTGAAATGTCCTCCCACATTTCCTTTAGTTCTGTCTTTTCTTTTTTTGTGATGTAAGATGTCACATATCGAGCCACAGCAATAGAGTTGTCAGCAACGAACTGAATATCCATGTTAGCATTCCACATGGACAAAATCACTGGGTTGTAGTCGTTGATGTACTTGGACTCTTCGTTTCTTTTTAAATTGTATGTATTTTTGGGTGATTTCCTCGTCACAGTATGTCGTAGAGATGACATCAAATTATTTACTCTTCCCTTAGAAATCACTGGTCGTGGAAACGCAAAACGACATTTTGTGTAGAACTTTTCCTTGTTTTTGAATTTTCGACGACAGTACTTCCCACAACGATGGGATTGGAAGCGTAAAACTTGTTGCCTTAAATTGTTTTCTTCAGTACTATTCGGAACAGCACATGTTGAATACTCTTCAATGAAACTCATCACTGTTTCATCCGAATCTGATCCAAATTTGGGTGCATCTTTAATCCACAACAACATATGTATATGAGGAGCACCTCTCGCTTGATACTCCTTTCTCCAAAAGAAATCCAAAACCTCTCCAAGAGGAGGATTTTTTTATTGGTAATAACAGACATCATAGCTTCAAATGTATGATTGAAATATCTGCATACATTCACTGGATCCAAAGAACACAGTTCTCCTGGTATTTTCAATTCTATATTTTGTATATTAGCATTAGCATTAGCATAAGTCGTCCCATGCATACTCAGCACAGCTAAGAGTGAGGAACCATGTAAAAGAGCTAAATAGTAAAATTCTCTTTTGTCTGGAGATTCGCAACTCAATTTTCGATGATTAATCAAATGGCCTTTTCTCTGCTTCACTAGACATCCTTCATACCCAATGACAGCATATTTTCCATTATTGATATCTTCTGTGATGTTCCTCTTATAACTGTAGTTTTGCAGAACTTCATACAAACAAGTGTTCTCAAGGTGAGTACTTCTATTTGGATAGTATGTATCCAACATATTTGTCTTCAAAATATCTGTACTATCTCTGCCAAATTTTCAATTTCTTGTACAGATTTCAAAACTCGGTTTTGTGTTGCAGCAAGACCTAGACTCACCCAAATGATTGTTCTTGATTTGGCATAGAGACTTGCTGATGATAACCGATCAGAACATTCATATGCTCCAATTTCTCGATGCAACAACATCTTCAGACTGAAACTGTATAATTTCTTGCTTAGACTCTTTTCATGTGAAATGTCCTCCCACATTTCCTTTAGTTCTGTCTTTTCTTTTTTTGTGATGTAAGATGTCACATATCGAGCCACAGCAATAGAGTTGTCAGCAACGAACTGAATATCCATGTTAGCATTCCACATGGACAAAATCACTGGGTTGTAGTCGTTGATGTACTTGGACTCTTCGTTTCTTTTTAAATTGTATGTATTTTTGGGTGATTTCCTCGTCACAGTATGTCGTAGAGATTACATCAAATTATTTACTCTTCCCTTAGAAATCACTGGTCGTGGAAACGCAAAACGACATTTTGTGTAGAACTTTTCCTTGTTTTTGAATTTTCGACGACAGTACTTCCCACAACGATGGGATTGGAAGCGTAAAACTTGTTGCCTTAAATTGTTTTCTTCAGTACTATTCGGAACAGCACATGTTGAATACTCTTCAATGAAACTCATCACTGTTTCATCCGAATCTGATCCAAATTTGGGTGCATCTTTAATCCACAACAACATATGTATATGAGGAGCACCTCTCGCTTGATACTCCTTTCTCCAAAAGAAATCCAAAACCTCTCCAAGAGGAGGATTTTTTTATTGGTAATAACAGACATCATAGCTTCAAATGTATGATTGAAATATCTGCATACATTCACTGGATCCAAAGAACACAGTTCTCCTGGTATTTTCAATTCTATATTTTGTATATTAGCATTTGCATTAGCATAAGTCGTCCCATGCATACTCAGCACAGCTAAGAGTGAGGAACCATGTAGGAGTTCCTAGGTTTCTTAGCATACATTTCAATTCCCCATGACGACGGTACCAATACTCGTTTGTACCACGCTGACATGCCATGAGATTGATTAGATGAAATTCTAAAATATTATCTTGCAGATTGACTTTCTCCATAAAGTCCCTTGACAAAACATTTTGCAGATGTGCTCCACTTTTCAGTATATGATTTACTGCATATGAAAGTCCAGACAAGTCACTTTCATACAGTAGATGAAACAAATATGGAATGCATTGACGAAACCTTGAATCTTCAGCATATAATCTTAAAGTCCGGTATTCAGAAGCAGGAATTTGAACTGGTCGATCGTCATATCGTCCACCTCGACCTGTTGGAATTAGCTGTGGAAAACAACGAGCTTCTAAACTTTCTTCCCATACACTAAAGGGACTTCCTTTTGCTGCTTTCATTTGAAACAAGTCAATTGCATTCCCCATTACTTCTTTGGAATGCAAAGGATGAACAGTATAATGTTCATATATTTCTTCACCTCTAGACACATCAACTTTTTCAATTTGGCCGACTGAACAATCACTGTCTTCTTCTGCAACTATTTCCTCTGCTTCAACACATACATGTTTGTAGTACTCATTGTTTTTGACCAAATACAATGTTGCCTTTTTGACTTTCCTAACATCCACTAAATCTTGCCAGATTTTCTTACTCTTTGTCGGAACCCCATTAACCAGAATAACTAAAGGTTCCTCTTCCACTTTTTCTACACCAATTATATCAATATTTTTCTTGAAATCTAGAGGCAAATAAACAACTCTTCCCTTTAATCCTCTCTGTAAATCTGAAGGAGGCAATTTCCTTGTCTTAGGCTCCATGCGAACAATTGCCTGAAAAGGATGGACACATTGAATCAAATAGATTCATATGTATTTAAAGCCATCAATTGAGAAGGAATGTCTACCAACTCCAGATTATTATAAACAGCTTTAGCAGGCATTCTGTTTTCATTTAATTTATTATAACAATATTTACAAATACGCTGATCAAAACTCAAATCAAAAGAATTCTCCACCAACAAATAAGTTGCAAAAATCCTCCATTCACTATTATTTTCCATTTCACTTTTTGCATATAAATCAACTAACCTAGTCTGAATCTTATAATGAGTCCGTCGACAACACACACAAGTAAAATTAGGCCTTTCACTTGATTTCAACTGAAACTTTCTAATTTCCTGTTCAAACTTTTCTGTACTTGAAATCTGTACATTCTCTTCCACATAACCTTGTATTACTGTGTCAATTTCTACACTGTCCTCTTTCTCACAAAAATAACAAATCTCAATTTCTTCACAAATCTTCTTCACATCTAATTCAGTTCCATGCAAAAGAGCACTGTTTAACTGTTTAAGCTTAAGTGCTGGACTTTTTGCAAAATACAACCTTCTCACTAATTTCCTCATTTTGTTATGATGCACTGCAAACATCCTAAAATGATGAAAAACACTCTGACATACTTTTCTAGAAAGACAAGCCAATGAATGTCCATGCAAACCTGTCTTTTCTCTCACTCTGCAAGGATCTAAGTCTTGCAACATCTTCCATTTTTGTTTTAGACTTTTCTTACTATATGTATGTAAGAAATTACGAAGAACATCGATGGAATCCTGTCGCACACTACAAATACTACTACACTTCCAATTGTACCCTGGACCCTTAGTACGTCTTCCTAAAACTTCATCCCTTAATACCTCTTCTACATCTCTAGACACAAGTTTCTCTTTTTCAATCGGACAACCATCTTTCACCTCATATGCTCGACCACTGGTGTCAACTGCATGCACCAAATCATTCTCCTGAAAGTAACTCTCCTCATTAAAAAATGGCTCACAACTTGAACTATGCATCCATTCTCCAGGTAAAACTTTACAAAAATTAGTTCGATTAATTACTCTTTTGGATCTACTGTTTGATTTGAAAACATCAATTGTCTTGTTAAGTGTCCTAATTCTATTGATTACTAAAATAAATAATTTGTTCTTAACTTCAAAAGCTTGATCAACAATATTCTCTACATTTTTCTTTTTCTTATAAAAAGCAGCTCTCTGTGTACCTTTCTTAATGTTTTTTAATAAATTTAAAACTACCCTATTGCGAAACATTTGTTTACGAATGTCCCTAAATTCATTTTGCCTTCTATTCCTATACATATTATTGTCTCCTGCTGCAGTAGTAAGATTTTGGGGGGGCCTCTCCTTTCTCTTCAAATTTGCTCTCTCCTTCTGTAAATTCACATGTACATTATCATTTTTTTTTATCTAGATATATTCCGAAGAAAGGACTTCGTTGTCTTACCACGAGCTTTTTTGGCGTGTCTTGTAGTATTTGTTGTAGGACACTGCTTTAATTCCGTTGCTCTTTTTTTTTTTTTTTTTCGCATAGCATCTTTCCTTTTCTCTGGCTTGAGGGCATATTTCCTTACTATTGAAATGTTGATTTAAATCTGTGGTAAAAAAAAACAAAAACACATTATAGACCACTATTACCAAACAACAAAACAATGACAATAAGTAAACAATATAAACACTACAATGCTTATACATATGACCTTATCTTTGTTTTTTAAATGTTAATCTAAAAAAATATTTTGAGCACATGAATTCGTTTTACATTATTGACAAGGATTAGATAGTACCATAGATTTGCCCCCAAAATCGTTTTTTGAGTAACATTTTAGAAACACAGCGCAGGTCCTATGTAAAAACATTCAATTTCACTACTGAAACCTCACTGTTTCACAAAATACAAATCCTCTATCTTGCAAATCTTGATAGCAAGCATTATCAAAAAGCAAGACACAAACCAACAGCAAAGAAACTCAGGGCCTTATTTATGAAGGCCTTGCGCCACCGGTGCGTCATTTTTTCCCCATGTTAAAAGTGACGCACCGGCGGCACAAGGCAATCATAAATAAGGCCCAAATCTAAATACCATTGATTTGCCCCTAAAATCGTTT
This sequence comes from Lissotriton vulgaris, assembly GCF_964263255.1. Lineage (NCBI taxonomy): Eukaryota > Metazoa > Chordata > Amphibia > Caudata > Salamandridae > Lissotriton > Lissotriton vulgaris. Next base: position 33,535 of record NW_028252053.1, on the reverse strand, counting down.
TTTGAATAACTTTTTTGAAACACAGCGCAGGTCCTATGTACAAGCATTCAGTTTCACTACTGAAACCTCACTGTTTCACAAAATACAAATCCTCTATCTTGCAAATGTTGATAGCAAGCATTATCAAAAAGCAAGACACAAACAAACAGCAAAGAAACTCAGGGCCTTATTTATGAAGGCCTTGCGCCACCGGTGCATCATTTTTTTCCCATGTTAAAAGTGACGCACCGGCGGCACAAGGCAATCATAAATACGGCCCAAATGTAAATACCATTGATTTGCCCCAAAATCGTTTTTTGAATAACATTTTACAAACACAGCGCAGGTCCTATGTACAAGCATTCAATTTCACTACTGAAACTTCACTCTTTCACAAAAAACAATTCCTCTATCTTGCATATGAAAATATCAAACATTTCTTAAAAACATGCCACAAACCAACAAGAAAAAATCTCAATCTGCTTCCAAATCTGAGGTCATGCAAGTGACATCATTATAAAAGGTTCAAATATATGTATTTATTGAGGCAAACACTAATAATTTCTTCTCAAAAATATAAAAGCCATCCATTTACCCCAAAATCGTTTTTAAATAACATTTTAAAAACACAGCACAGGTCCTATGTACAAGAATGTAATTTCACTACTGAAACCTTACTGTTTCACAAAAGACAATTCCTCTATCTTGCATATTTTAATATCAAGAATTTCTAAAAAACATGCCACAAACCAGCAAGAAAAAATCTCAATCTGCTTCCTCATTTGAGGTAATGCAGGTGACATAATTCTAAAGCATTCAAATATATTTCTTTACAGAGGCAGACACTATTAATTGCTTCTCAAAAAAATAAAAGCCATTCTTTTACCCCAAAATGGTTTTTAAATAACTTTTTACAAACACAGCACAAGTCCTATGTACAAGCATTCAATTTTACTACTGAAACTTCACTATCTGCTTCCAAATATTCTCCATAGAGCAAATAAGTCTCTATCTAAATTAAATGAATCATTACTTACCTTTACAAATGCTTTGGGAGATTGAGAACAGCGTCAGACACACCCCAATTTTTCTTTAACAGAGCAAAAGGTATGCACTCAATACACTGAAACCAAGACTGGCACAGAAAAACTATAATTCAACACACATATGCCTCATTTCAACCAATCAAAACTCTTCCCTCACTATTTTCAAACCAACACCCTTCCCCCTCCCAGACCTTTCTACCTGTTACCATAGCAACTCCCTCCTAACTGAACTTTCAGGTTCAAAAGTTTATTCTACAATGTTGCAAATTAAGTCAGCAAGGATGTTTCAGCTCTCAAAACACCAGCTTATCCAGGGCATTATTGCTTTAATTGACTTTTTCTTAACCATTCAAATTGCTTCTTTCACACAACACAACCATGCACCCTAACTTTCAGTTTTCAACTATCTGAATCCACCAATCATTGCTTGTGATTCAAGAGCAGGGAAACTCCACAATGTTTTTTGTAAACTCCTACTGTTCCAACTGCCATTTCGTTCCCACACTTCATCTGACTGCACCAGAACCTTCTCTCATCATGTATTCTGTGTGGATTCTTGGACATAGCTACATCCACTGGGCTCAAAGGTGTGCAGCTAGCAGAAATTTTCACAACCTTGATTTATCAAATGTGGAAATCAAGTGGATTGGCCAGAGAGGATTGAGATGTCACCAATTGATACCATTGGTGAAAACCTTTTTGCATCTGCCACACCCTGACCTCTTAATAGTGCACTGTGGTGGAAATGATTTGGGCACTTTGACTGGGGTTGGTCTGGAAAGGCTTTTAAAGGACACCTTTGATCAATTGATGACACTTTTTCCACAAACTGCCTTGGTATATTCCAATATATGTCAAAGACAGAAATGGAACTGGTCCAACCAATTTTGTCCACATTTTGAGAAAGCACGGAAACATGTGAATAAATCTGTTTCTGCATACATGAGAGACTTTGGAATGGGTTCAATATACAACAATAACGTTACAACATGCAAGACATCTACAGAGGAGATGGTGTGCACTTCTCAGATGAGGGGAATAGAATATTTCTCCTGAATTTAAGACTGTGCATTGGAACCTACTTGTAGGTACCTAAATCAGCCACAGAACCCAAAAGCTCTCTTCAGAGTACCCTACCTCTGATCACTCAAACTTTCTCTAACTTTTTTCACTTTTTTTCACCAGAGTATGCTCCCCGGTACGCTCCCCGGTGCGCTTACCGGGCGCTCCCCCCACGAAATTAAAAAAAATAAAAATAAATTTGGGGGCATTTATACCCCTCCGAAACTCCCCTCAGCAAACCTAGAGGGTCAAGGGGTTCCTACTGTGCCCCTTTTTACCCATTCCCAACGTTGTTTGTCCTCCATCTTGTGTCTCAATTCGACTGAAACACAAAATGGCGGAGTCCCGTAGCGCTCCGGGTATGCGTACCGGGGCGCGCACCGGTGAGCGCTCCTCAAAAAAAATGTGGGAAACGAAATTACATAAAAACCACTGGACAGATTTTCACCAAATATAGAATACACCCTACTACATACCAGTCCCTACCATTATCCCACATTTGATGGTATTCCATTGAGCCATTTGGGCTGTAGCCCTGTCTAAATATCCTGAGGTAAATTACATGACAAAAACACATATGAAAGTGTTGGAATTTACAACCAATTAAAATATTACTTACATTTTGTTCTTTTATGTACTGACATTTGATTGGTTAAGTACATGAATATATAAGAAAAATGACAGGGAGACACAGCCATTTTGACTAATACTACCTGAGGTACATTTTGATTGAATTTTGGCAGAAAACGTCAACTACTTTGAAAAAGGTAAGTTGTTAATTTGAAAGAAGAACTATGTTGTGCACTTTAAGTTGATTTGGGAAAACGTTTTCTGATAGTTATATACTATCCCTGTGTAATAGTTATAGATTGAGATAGGCTTCTCTGTTATAATTATGGATTGAGTTAGGCTTCTTTGGTATAATTATGCATTTACTTAGACTTCATCACATGCACTTTTTAATAGTTCTACCTCCTGCCTGAAACCATACACTGCCCAAAAATTACTTCAATGTTAAAAACTCAGAAGTACCTGTGTAAACGTAAACCCAACAGTACCCTAACTCTACTAATATAGTTAATTTTTATGCAATTTTCAGAAAGAAAATGGAAGGAGAAAAACAAGCAAATGTTACTTCTATCGAAATAAAGGTGGAAAATCCAGAAGAGCAAAAAGATAAAGTTGATTTCATGGATGACTCTTTGGACCAACAGTTAATAGAATGTTTGGAACAAATGGAATCATGTACTTATAATTATGAGGAAATACCGGACAATATTATGTTACAAGTTTTATTAAATTATGAAAAAGAATCAGAAGAATACATTTATATTCAATAATTTTAAATTGTTTGAGACAATATTCATTTTTATATGTAATTCATGAAGTATTACCAAAATGATTATATTATAAAATGAGACTTATAGTATACTGTGCAACTTTTTTGTGTTATATAGTAAGTTTACTCATAGTTACTACCTTTCTCCCACTATATTATCTCCTATGTGTATTTTACATCTCTTTTTCATCATAAGGGAGCAGGATAGACTACCCATGATCCCCTAGGACTTCTCAGGGAGTGCTTAAAAGATCTGTTTCTGCTTTCCTGACAGACTATGTTATGGATTCCATATACCACAATAACTTCGATAACAACATGCAAGATATCTACAGAGGAGACGGTGTACATTAAATTTAAGTCTCTGCATTGGTACCTACATGTAGGTACTTAAATAAAATAAAAAAAACAACAAAAAAAACATTTCTTTAAAACAGCTACTTTTTTTTAAAACTGTCATTCTTTTTCCCCATGGTACGCTACCCGGTGCGCGTACCGGGCGTTCCCCCTGCAAAAATAAAAAAAAAAAAAAATGTTATGGCCCCCACATCAAACCTAGGAGGTCAGGGGGGGTCTACTCTGCCCCCTTATGGTCATTTCCCCCTTTGTTTTTGCCACCTCTTGTGTCTCGATCCTACCGAGACACAAGATGGCGGCCACTCCGGACTGTTTGGAATGTTTACAGACACCCGAGAGCCAATCAGCTTTCCGCACGCAAGTCGCGTAGCGCGCCCGGTGCGCTCCCTGGTGCGCGTACCGGGGCGCGCCTATAGATATATATATTTTTTTAACCTAAATTACTCAAAAACCACTGGAGCACATATCTTGAGACATAGCAAAGGCACATCGGGCTACCAGTCCCTACAATTTTGCCAAGTTTGGTGCAAATCCCTTCAGCCATTCGGGCTAAAAGTGAGTTTGACCTCCCTATGGAAATTAACATGGAGAAAACACGTTTTGGGACCCCCTTTTATCTCGGCCCCCGCTTGACGAATCCCCCACACATTTTCAAGGAAGGAGCGGAGCGGAGCGGGCCACAAACTTTGAGAAATTTGCTAAGATTCGTCCACCGGCGCCAAAGTTATTCCCAATAGAATGTTGCGGATTTCATATGGAAAGTAGATCCTAACTATAACTACCTATATATATATATATGGGTTGACAAAAGATTTGAAAGTGTTGAAAGCGACAGGTGTAGACGAAACCAGTGAAAATGGGTTTACATCGATAGGTTGATGGTTTGGAAGCTTGGAAAGTAGAATTATGGGTGCCATTTTGAAACCGTTTTTGATAATAGCCCTTTGTGCAATATTCAAGTCAAGTCAAGTCAATAGCACTTTATTTCGATTAATAAAAATCATAAAAGCGATCACACAATTATATTACACACAGCAATGTTAAAAAATACATTAAAAGATGTAATCATACATAGTATACAATATTATACATGATAAAAAACATAAAATCAAATATTGGTGATGCGGTCATCCACAGATAAAAAAATCTCACAATTCATTAGCAGAGAGGTATAATCTGTACATTGAAAAAGGGATATAATCAGATCTCCAATTGCATAAGGGCAACCCTCCTATTCTTATTACGAACAGCAGCCACCAGGAAGCTGGCAACCCCAAACATCACCCTCGGTGTACTTAACATTTGTAAAAACATCAGTGCTGGTTTAACCTGGGTGAATCCCGCTTCTCTGGAAAGGGGCGACCACTTGGTCCCCCCGAACGTATGGTGGAGTACCCCGATCCCCCAGGAAGCCATTTTGGGCGGGAGGCGAGTCCCCGGCTGGTATGCCCGAAGCGGCGTAGCCGGGGCGCGCCTTCTCCCGCCCAAGAGGGGGCTGTCCTAGACACCTACACCGATGGCCACGCCCTGGAGGCGGATTGAAGGAGGGTCCACGCCCGCCCGAAGAAGGATAAAAGGAGCAACAAGCCAAGGAAGCATCCTCTTGTTCCTGTGCTCTGAAGCTGCACCTCCCCGTTGCACGTGAGCTCGAGACGGAACGAAGAGCCAATTTTGAAAATTTGTAATTTTCTGTTTTCTCTTTTAGCGCTTCAAGCTTTGGTTCCAGGACCTTTAGGTCGACAATCGTGAGAGAATGCCGGGCAAAAGGGTCGGAAAGAAGGTTAGCACCGACCAAATGCTTCGTATGCTGGTAAAGGACATGGCGAACATGAAGAAGCAGATGGCGGCCATGAATGGTACGGGCCGGCCTAAGAAAGTCATCGGACCAGCATTGCCGGGGATAGTCCCTGCCGGGAGAGGTAAAAGGGCCAGGAACAGGGCGGCTGGGGATGAGGCACCGGTTCCCGAGTCTCCTCCGGCGAGCCCGGTCAGGCCGGTAGAAGCCCCAGTTCCGATTCCGGACGCAGGTCAGCCGATCCCTGTCGTAGTTACCCCTGTGAACGAGGGAGATATGCCACCTGAGTTGGCCGCCCAGTTGGCGGCATGGTTGGGCAAGAATAATGAGGGTGCCAGTGCTCCGGGGGATACGGCCGAAGAGGCCAAATTAATAATGAAGCAGTTGCGGCAATCGCGAGATGCTGCGAAGGCACCTTGTCCTTTTGTTCCCTCTCAGGTTCCCGCGGAACAACCGTCCTCGAGCGTTGGAACAGCGGCTGCAGCAAGTTCAGCTCATTCGGGTAAGAAGCCGTTGCCAATGGCTGGGGAGGGGTCGTTACCCTCAAGGAGGGAAAAGGTGGTCCAACATATCCCGTTTGCCACAAAGGAAATGATATGGGCGGATAAATATGTGAACATATTTTCGCTATTGACTGATCATTATGAAATAGAACATGTTAAAAATCAGAAGGAATTGTTGCATCCAAATGTATGGCGAGCTAAGATGGCGGGTTTCAGAGTTGATGAGACAATCGCTAATTGGGCCAGGGCTTTTGGGATGTTTACTGCAATCATGGGGGAGCGTAGGCCCGAGGTGTTGACTGAACTGGCTTGTTACCAGACACGGATAATGGAATTTTATGAATCGTGCGAAGGTGATCAATGGTTGGGTTATGATAACAAATTTCGTAAGGCCAAAGAGCACGACTCATCCCTGACGTGGGATTGTTTCGACTCCATTTCCTGGCAGAAACAGGTTAGGTCTAACCCGGCAAAGCCATCTTCGCTTGGCGGGAATGGGGCAGAGCCTTCCCGCCATTTCCCGTTGGTGCCCTTTCGAGCGGGCACCGGTAGTGGTCAGCACACAAAGAGTAATGGGAACTCTGGCAGGAAAGGGGTCTGTTGGAGCTTCAACAGGGGTAAGTGCACTAGACCACAGGGGACGTGCAAGTTCAGGCATGAGTGTGCAGGGCGCGGACAGTCTTCACACCCCGAGAGTTCATGCCGAGCCAAGAACGGCGATACAGGGGGCAGAGGCGGCGCCAAACAGGTCCAATGACGGCCGAGGGGCGCTGCTACCTACAAAAGGGGAGTTGCTACCTACTCCTATCGACCTCATGGCAATGATCCCCTGGCTGAACGAATACCCTGATCATGTCTCCGCTGGGGTGTTGAGAGACGGTTTCTCAAGTGGTTTCCGCATCCCGGCGGGGGATTTTTGGGGGGAAGCACTGTGTAAAAACCAACTGTCGGTTCTACAGAATACGGTTGTAGTACAGGCAAAGATTGCAAAGGAGGTGGCCCGAGGTCGGGTTGCGGGTCCTTATGCGAACCCGCCTGTTCATAATTTTGTTTGTTCACCGTTGGGTGTAGTCCGCAAGAAGGACACAGGTGAGTTTCGGTTAATACATAATTTGTCCGCTCCTAAGGGTCTTTCCGTGAATGATGCGATTGACCCGGGAGTTTGTTCGGTGCGGTATGCTTCCTTTGATGAGGCTGTCGCCATGTTGAATCGCCTGGGGCCTCGAGCGCTGATGGCAAAATCTGATATCGAGTCAGCGTTCCGGTTGCTCCCGGTACACCCGCAGGATCAGCGTCTGTTAGGTTTTATGTTTCAGGGACGCTATTACATGGATAAATGTATGCCGATGGGTTGCTCCATCTCTTGTGCGCATTTTGAAAGATTCAGTAGTTTTTTGCAATGGGCGTTCACCAGAGCCACAGGCTTTACGCATGTTATGCATTACCTTGATGATTTTCTGTTTCTGGGGACAGCCGGGGACACGGAATGTGCGCAGGCTTTGAGTAAATTTTGTGATCTCATGAGAAGATTTGGTGTGCCATTGGCACCAGGCAAGACTGTGGGGCCGTCTACTTCACTCGAGTTTCTGGGAATTGAGCTCGATTCTGAAGAGGGGTGCTTCCGTTTGCCTAAGGAGAAGGTGTTAAAATTTAAGGCCTCGCTTGAGACATGTATTGGCGAGACGAAAGTAACATTGCATCAGTTGCAGCAGGCTGTGGTTCAGCTTAATTTTGCCCTTAGAGCGATACCAATGGCTCGTCCCTTTTCTCGCTCTATTGCTCAAGCCATGGTGGGCCTTAAGGAAGGGCATCACCGCACAAGACTCTCGGCAGAGGTTCGCCAGGACATGCGCATATGGTTGGCATTTCTGGCGGATTTCAACGGTCGTGTCCTGTGGAACAAACCAGCGGTCTCCTCCGAGGAGCTGGGATTGTGGACCGACTCGGCAGGGAGTGTGGGTTTTGGCGCCATTTTTGGTAATCATTGGTCGGCACAAAAATGGCCGGCGAGAGTGGGCTCACGGGTAACATTGGGTTTCTTGAACTGTTCCCTATTCTAGTGGCCCTAAAGACATGGCCAGAGGGGTTTCGTGATCGTGCTGTGGTGTTCTGGTCGGATAACATGACCGTGGTAGAATGTGTCAATAATCAGGCAGCACGCTGCAAATGGATCTTAAGATTGATGAAAGAAATTGTCTTGCTATGTCTGCAATTGAATGTTCACTTTAGAGCAAAACATGTGCCTGGGGTACTGAACCAGGCGGCTGATGCACTCTCTCGTTCCCACATGCAGGCCTCCCGGGGCTATCTGCCCGCTGCGGACTTGGTGGCGGCACCATTTCCCGAAATTCTCTGGTCTCTCGGTGCCCCGGATTACAAAACCTCGTGGGAGAGAGTCTAGCCCCCAGGACAAGGAAGGCTTATGAAGGGGCGTTCCGTTCATATTGGGCATTTTTGGGTCCAACTAGGGGGGAACATTGGGGGCAGGAAGAGTACGTCCTGAGATTTCTAGTATCATTGCATCAGGCAGGCCGATCAGTGGCAACAGCCAATAGACACCGAGCCGCCATTGCGTTTATGGCGCAGGCTCATGGCATTCAGGACCCCACAGCATCCTTTCTGGTAAAAAAGGCGCTGCGCGGGTGGCAACGCCTGGAGGGTCGTAGAGAGGACGAGAGGCGCCCGATAGGGCTTGCAATGTTGTCCCAGTTAATGTCCGTACTCCCTGCGACTTGTTCATCTCAGTCAGAGACAGTGCTGTTCAGGGCCGCTTTTGCATTAGCATTCCATGGGGCTATGCGGATAAGCGAACTGGTAGCAAGGAACAAGCAGGATACGGGAGGAGGTCTGTGTCGAGAACACATCCAGATTAGGGGCGACACGATGGTAGTCAATATAGCCAAGTCCAAAACCGATCAGGGAGCGATCGGAGACAGTGTGGTTGTTCAGCGCATGCTAGGGTCCCACATGTGCCCAGTGAGATGCGTAGAGGAGTACCTGGCGCAAAGGGCGGCAGCATGGTGGGGGAGCTTGCTGAAACATACCGACGCCACCCCACTGACCAGGTTTCAGTTTCAGCGGGTGTTGACAATGGCAATCGCGGCAGCGGGCTTGAACCCGAGCGATTTTGGGACTCACTCATTCCGGATAGGTGCTGCTACAGAGGCTACAGCCAGGGGTTTGAGTGTGGATAAAGTGAAACAGTTGGGGCGTTGGTCCTCGAATTGTTATAAGAGGTATGTGCGGTTGCACATGTTGTGAAGCTAATGTCATGCACTCACGCTTCTTGTTTTTTGTTTGGTTTTCAGTTTCGCGAGCAGGATTTGCGGGGCGGACTGTGCAGTTGACCCGACACCTGGGGACCAGCGGTCAAAGATCTCCGGCTGAGGCAAGAGGGGTGTGGGTCGTCGGCCACTCATACGTGAGGCGCGCCGCAGACGTATTCAAAGCAGGTGACATGATTCACATGGCTGGGGAATACGGGTACAGGGTGACCTTCTACGGAAGGGGCGGGCTCTGTATTGACCAATTTCAAACTTTTATTGAGGGTTTGTTAGGGCGGACAAGGTCACCGCCATCTGTAATCATAGTGCATCTTGGGGGCAATGATTTGGTGACCACTGGTCGACGAGTACTTCTCGAATTAATACTATCCACAGTAAGTTGGTTGGCGAGAAGGGTTCCGGGGTGCACGATTGCATGGTCCCACATGATTCCGCGGAAAGTGTGGCGGGGGGCTATTTCTGTGTCAGCTTTAAATCTTTCAGTGAAGAAAGTGAATAACAAACTTGGTAGGTTGTTCCGTACAGGTACATTGCATTCTATTCCTCATGGTTGTATCAGGGGGGACCATATGTATCTAGAGGATGGGGTCCATTTGTCCCGGGAGGGGAATGCTTTACTCATAGGAGACTTCGTAGCTTGGTTAAGAAAGTTGGGCAGCCATGACCTTTAAGTAGGAGTTTTTGTGGGGGGTCCGGATAGCCGGTCAACTATCCGGCCTGTGGCGGTAAGGTCATGATCGGTGAGCAGTAATTGAAAGATCCCTAGAGGTGGGGCGCCACCCATTATGGATGGGAGCGCCCGGGGGGAGGCGGCCATTGGCCCCTCAAACGGGGAGGCGGTCCCCTTCTAAGGATGGGGACGCTGAAAGGGAAGGCGGTCAAGGCCCCTCCCTGGGGAGGAGGGGCTACGGGCCCCTCCTGGGAATTTCCCGGGGCCAGGACATCTGCGACGGCAGATGTGGTAAGCAGTGTGGGGTGGGAGGGGGTCTACGCTACCTTCTAGACACCTCACACGAGTCCTCGGACGACCACTAAAGATGGCGTCGAGTAAACACGGGCCCCCGTTAAGACAAGGGAAATTGGAAGTTGGCACAGAGGTACAGTCCTCTGTGCGCCCGCCCCTCACAAGTGAGGGGGGAATTCTGGGATTAGGGATCTGACACCGGTTACGACCTTGCCGTTGGCCCGTAATGTTAGGATGTACAATTTCAATTTTGAGAAATGCATTTACAGGATGTTTTAGTATCGGCTAGGAGAACCTTTGTATTAGAGATGTGTTAAGGTTAGCCAAGAACATCGGAATGTGTAAATGAAATTGTACTTGATATGAAACTGTTATTTTAATGTTTTAATTTTGTTTCATATTTTAATAAATACGGCCAGGAGGGTAAGTCCCTCCCGCCTTCCAAAAGTTCAGAACCGTTTCCGTCTTCCCATTCTTGGGGATTGTGTTGAGAGGGGGTGTCGGGTATCCCAACCATATAAGTATAGGCAATAGATGTCGCTTCCTGATATCCAAAAAGTGCTGGCAGAACATGATAAAGTGCAAAAGGCTTTGGGGGGAGACACTATCACAGCTACAAGGAGGTGTAAGGTCTGGTTTCCCCCACACACATGAGATACCCAAAGTATATTGAACAATGCTCAATCTAAATCTGATCAGGAGATGTCTATGCTGTGGAATAGATACAATTCTGAGGTATGGTTCTATTTGTGGAGTAGTTTTCAGAACATAATTAGCTCTCACAAGGGGTTTATACATTTCCACCTGTTCTCGTTCTTGCTCTACCATCCTCATAAAGTTCGTCTTAACCCACTTCAGATCATTTTTATGCAGCAAGTGCGGGGAATGAAAAAGCTCTGGTCGTCCCAGTTTGGCAAAGACATCTCTTATGTAGCATATGTATTTTATTTGCTTTATCAAGTGCCATTACGTCTTTTAGGATGGCATGGTTCAATGAAATCTCCTTGTTGGTCCAAGTTTTAACCCAGCACGTTATAGGGGCTAAGTGTGCAATATTCATATTTCTGATTTATAAGGGATAGCAGTAGGCCCAAGCTAGACAGGGAGTGCAGAGAATGAAGAGAAAGAGAGAAGATGTGTACTTAGAAGAAGGTCAGAGCACATATTATGATGATGTGAATCATCTAAAGGAGTCTAGGCAAAAGTTGTTCAAGACAACTAGGTTTTGATTGGTCTAATCTGATAATGATCTGTTTATACCAGAGGGTGGGATTGAAGTAGCATAATTTTGGCTCCATCCTTTAACGTTTGGCTAGGATACATATATACTTACATTTGGCCTTATGTACTCATGAGATGCTATGATACTAATGCGATACAGTGTAACAAAGGTATAGAAAGTACATTTATTGTATGCTTTTCATATATATGTGTGTGCGCTATTAACATTTTTTCTTTTCAGAAATATCTGGATTGCTGAAATTAAACTTCTATAGGTTAAGATTATAAGGTTGTGCTCCAAAATGCATTTAATGCAGTGCATTCGCCAGGGTGTTTTCCATATAAATTGTGACCAATTGTTATTTGCGCTTAATAATAATACACATATTAGTTATTGTGCTGAATATAAGAGTGTAGTAACCTTATTAAAAATTTCATTTATTGGATTGCATGTCGGTTGTAGAATTAACAATCATTTCCAGAAAACTGTTAATTTCGAATGATTGTGGGCCTTAAGCTTACAGTTGAGAAATGTAATGCTAATGTGAAAGTTATTATTCTGCATGTTTTCTCCTCTGCAAGTGCAGACCAAAGGCATTCATTAGTTAGTGAAAACACATTTTACTTCTAAGATAATGAGGAGAAGAAGAGCTGGCAAGGTGGAATAATTTTAATGAAGAAAAAGGGAGTATTACCAGTTAGTACTGTCAGATAAAGTGAGAAACCCAAGGCTGCTTCAGAAGCCGAGACTGGAATTTGGAAGCAGTGTTTAGGGCACCAAGGGGCATATTATCAAGGGGGTTTATCTCCGCTTTTTTGGCTTTAAAAGCCAAGAAAGCGGAGATAAAATTATCTCCCTATTACCTAGCTGTTGCTAACACCAGTTAGCGACAGCTAGTAGGAGATAGCGACCAGTGCCGGTCCTAGGCCTTCTGAGGCCCCGGGCGAAAGGGAAGATGTGAGGCCCCTGTAAGTGACATCACAGAAAGTGACGCAACGGCGGCATAAAAGAGGCGCAAGGGGCTTGTAAATCTGCCCCTTAGTCTCTAGTAAGTGGGCTCCTTGGCTTCTTCCGTTTATAGGTGTGGACAGAGACGCAAGTTAAGCATGTGGGGTGCATTTGCTAAATAAATAATAATCACTCATTTTTATAAAGCAATAAATGCGACTTTTTTGCTGTTTCTAAGTGCAGTAAATAACATATGGTGCAATTTTCCAATTTATGGGTAAGAGAAACCAACAATTTCCCCACCTCAGACAGGTGAAATGCTGAATCTTCCACGCTGGAGATGAGTCATGATCTTTAGAGCACCGCATTTGGGAGCAGCAAGCATTTAGCTGACAGATCCATACAGCTGGTTTTTGGGCGCTTGGCAGTCCAGGTGCTCAGCGAGTAGTGTCTTCTGTCAGAAGCGAGAGATTGCAGTACAGGAGGTAGGTTCTTCTTCAGGTTGTTTCCATCTTGGTGGATGTGACAACCCACAAGTGGCTTCCCTCTGTGGGACACTGTAACCAGCTCTTGGAAAAATATTGTTGTGGAAGTTCAATATACTCTTAAGGGTTCACACTCAAAATTATACTTTTAAACCAAGGCATAATCCATGGAGGTTTCTGGTTTACTGACTTCAATTTGGTGAACTGAGGGCTTTTTGCGGTCCAAGAAAAATAAAAGAGCAGACTCCCCTCTGTCCCTCTACTAATGGTCACACATTAATATATTCATTTAATCTCCAACAAAGATACTGGTATAAATCATGGAATGGTGCCCTTGCGAGCACATTGCTAACTCAAATAATCAACAATAATCCATAGCACTAGACTAACCACTACGCTTGGATTCGGGAACAGTTTTTTCCCAATTAAAACGCTTCAACATCTCTTCAGAGGAAGAAAGCACTACATGAATGCACTTGCAATACAGTACGATAACCAAAGCAATCTGTTTGTGCTCTCTTCACTACTTTTTCTGAACAGAATTCATGTCTGCTTGTCGTGAATTAATTCCTAAATCTGCATATCAATCAAATGAATAAAACATATATTTATTTACATCATTGGCCTTTTAACAACACAACACAACATTTATATCCATTACATTACACTATATAAAAACCTTATAAAACATTATTTTTTTATAAGAAGAGAGCAAATTACTATGGCACACGGCGTCTGTTTCCCAGTGTCTCCGTGAAGGGCAGGTAGAGAGCAAATACATATATAATGGTAAATTCCATCTAATAAGACCATAAACAACTACGCATGTAAAATACATTTTCCATTAACGGTGAGTTAAATAAGTGTCACCCCTTCCCGCAGTCTCGTCCAGAGAGATCTGAGTTGCTTTCCCTCTAGACGATTTCTAGTGCAGGCCTGTGCCCTCTCTGGCGCTCAACTCCGCTCTGGGATGTGTTGAGTGGTACCTTCGGGTCACAGAGCCATAGCTACCTCGAACAACATGAAGTACAATGAGCTAGAGCGGCCTGCCTAAGATCACAGAAAGTGTGTGCATGCCACAATAACATCTAGCTCGCTCGTCTAAATGCCACAGACCCAGGGTGGTAATTTCAGGATTACAGGATGCCAGCTAGGGGTCAGGGGTGAAAAGGAACTCTACCCATCGACCAGTGATGCCCAGCTTCCACACGTGACAAAGGCTTTGGAGATTTCTCCAGCCGGTGTTTTTGCATCGGGAAAGGAGGGGCCAGGAGGCGGGCGTTCCCCCGGGTGGGGAGATGGCATTGAACCCCAGGCTCTTCTCTGCTCTCAATTACCCCCTTTCTGTTGTGTACCCCCTTTGAGGATGCCCCCACCCACCCCCACTGCTTGCAGGTGTCTCTCAGCAGGAGCGGCGGATAATTTGGGAGGGGGTTAGTGTGTGAAGGGGAAATCCTGGCTGCTATTAACATGATAATTCTGGGAGGAAATGGCAGTTTAGGTAGACGAGAGGAGATGACGTGTCTGCAGAGCTACACGCTGCACGTGACGTCCAGGTCAGGAAATCAGAGTCTCTAGGCCAGGGGGGCATTTCTCGGTTTTATACTTGCACTTCAGTGCTTCTCGTTGGTAGCCCTCACCTCCACCACCACCAAGCTAGGTGGTGGGGTGCATAGCTGCCAAGGTTTCAGATTGCTCATGTGTGACATTTTCATAATTTCAGCGTAATTATGAGTGACATTCAACGACTATGAGTGACACTTTCTCGCAAGTAAAATCAAGCAATGAAGACGAGGGAAGCATATTAAATACTATCCTCCTTCTTTCTCCTTGTGTTTTTTTCTCTCTCTTACTCTGGTTCCAAGTCATGATGAAGAAAAATAAGTATTGGCCTCCAAAGATTAGTGTTGGTGGGCCCCATCTGCAATTACCAGCTCAAATTAAGCATGGGGTGTTGGAGGACATATAATGTTGACAGAGTATGTACTGGAACTGATGGCTATGTTCTATTGCTTCGCGCTCCAAGTCAGCAGACATAAACCTATAGAAGAAAGGAAGGTAAGTACCACAGAGAAACGTGTCACCCACCATAGCATCACATCTTTAGCTCCTGAGTTTAAAGAGAGGGTTAGCGAAGAAGGTCAGAGATTTATTACCACCACACTTGGCAACTACAACAAACACTCACTATGTCACCCTTCTTGACACACATAATTACTCTAACAAACACAACTGTACACCACCAAATAAATAACATCACACAAGCGCAGTCAAATCATGAGGAAAGCTTGCACTGCTGAATCTGAGTGTGGTGAGCTGAAAGATTTCCCCCATGTATGCGTGTACTGTGCTGCAGCTGGTGCCCTTATTGAGATCTGTAAACTCTTCCATAGAACACAACTCCTTCAGGGTCTCTTCACCAGACTCTGAACTGTCCATGATAGTGCCATGCGTGACCAAAATAGCATCTGTTGAGATCCATTTCAAAACTGAAAACTCGCACATGACACTCAGAAACTTTCAAAAATAAAGCTTTGCTTTAACACTACCTTTTTTTCTTTCTGTATTTTGAGCTATTCATTTCTTCTATGCTCCTTCCGTATATCTTTCATCCCTCCACTTCTCCCTTACGGTCCCTAATGCCCTTCTGTCACTTCCCTTCCTTACTTTCTTCCTCATTTTCAATTTTTACACTTTTTTTACAATGAGATGCAAATGTTTATTAGTGTTATGCGCATTTGTTGAAAAACAGTCCTGTGCAACGAGTCCCACGGTTTGTGAATAGTTCTGCTGCATGATTTATGTGGCAAATATTTGAAAGGCTCGGCTCGTGTACAGGCTTAGAGTCCGAGCCGGCCCCGGCTCAGCTCTGCTCTCCCTGTTTTCTTGTTGTCTCAATTACAGGGCAACCTCCACTTGTGCCAAGGAGCCGCCTGAGTTTCAGGCTGCCTCTCCACGCCAGCTGAAGTGGGGAGACTGATTATATACTGAAATAAATCCAGTCGCTCGCCTTACCTCATGCACAACACCAAGAAACCCGGCATCACACTGGCTAAGAAGAGGCATAAAGCAGGGGGGGTGCTGCCCACGGGCACGGCTGCCAACAAACATCAGTTACAGAAAAGGACACAACGCATTGTCTCTTGGTCGAGACGTGGAGTGTAGGGCACAAGAAACAAGCAGAGAACTGCCGCCTCCAAACCCAATAAACTCTGGCCGTGTCCTGCTCACAAGAGCTGTTGAATCACATGTGCGGCTGTTAAACAGCTATACACTATATTAGCTGCTCTGTCTTCGTTTTTATTATTTATCAGTACCCAGCTCTGCCCGGAATGTACACTTACCTGGACCCTGTCCGTTTGGCGACCCGTTTGTTGTGACAGCCAAGTCACATAAGGATGCACCACGGCCAGGCTGAGAGAGTGAGACTCACTCGGTTGATGAATGCAGCCAGCCCCCAGGTCGCGGCGTCACGGTGCGTGCGGTGCTTGCGCAGTCGCAGGCAGTGTTTTTCCCGGCTTTCCCTGCCTTACTGTTACTGCCTGCTGCGGCCCAGCCCCTGCGCTAGCGCAACGAGAGTGCAGAAGCGCTTATTGCTCCTGCCCATGATTATAATTTATGTATTCCCGCTGGCGCTGCTGCCAATTTATTTATTCCCGGCGGAGGGGCCCCCCTGAGTGCGAGGCCCTGGGCATCTGCCCATACCGCACATGGCTAGGACCAGCCCTGATAGCGACCATCTTGGGCCCCACTTTGCATGTCAGTGATATTTATCACTGATGACATGCAAAGTGGGCGTGCCAAGATGTTAGCAACTGGAAACAGTCGCTAACATCGCTATTACCAACTTTTGGAGATATTCGCGCTAAGCATGAATATCTCCAAAAGCTAACACCTGCCCTGAGCAGTTCTTAGCCATGTTATCCAATGGGAGGTGGATAACATGGCTAAGAGCATTAGCTCGGTAATGCATGAATATCGCGGACTTTTCAGCACAGAAGTTAGTAGTCCTAACTTTAGGACTCCTAAATGCCTTCTGTGAATACCGAAAGTCTTAAAATTAGGATTTTATTCAGTTTACTACTACTAAATTGAGAAAAATCCTAATTTTAAGACTTTCGGTATTCACAGAAGGCATTTAGGAGTCCTAAAGTTAGGAGTCCTAACTTTACTACTACTAAACTGAGAAAAATCCTAATTTTAAGACTTTCGGTATTCACAGAAGGCATTTAGGAGTCCTAAAGTTAGGACTACTAACTTCTGTGAATACTGAAATGAGTAAGTGCCTTCTGTGAATACCGAAATGAGTAAGTGCATTCTGTGAATACCAAAATAGTAGTAAAGTTTAGGATTGAGTCTTAAGTTCATTCTGTGAATCGGGCCCTAAGTTTTTGCTCATTGAATTCATTCAGTACAATCAGTCACACAATGTCATACAGATTCAATAAGAATGATACATGCTGAATACCTAGTGAATAAAAGAGAGAGTGAGAGAGAGAGAGAGAACATAGCAAAATAAAGACTGGCATTTTAGGTTATACAAACCAAATATGCAGAGATTGGAGCATCAGGAGGCACAGGATTTAGTCTATAACTTTCCAGTCGGAGAGTTATACCTGCTCACTTTACCAGTTGGCAAAGTACAGGTGGAGTCAGTCCGAAAGTTCAGTTCAAAATAGGATAGGCATAAGAAAGATCAAAATTCAATCTGACAGCGTGCCAGGCAGGGAAATCAAAAATGATAACCAGCCTCACCTCCTCCACCATGGGGCAATTATCCTCCCAAAAGACTTCACCAGGCTGATGGGCCTTCCTGAGCTAGAGTGGTAGAAGTATTTATCATTGACACTGAAATAGGGCCGAGCCTGTCCTTTCACAGTGATGTCTCCACCCCACTGTAGTGTGTCTGGTGTGAGGTCAGGGCAAGGCAGGATCTGTGCACTACAAAAACTATCTTTTGAAGTATGCCTATTTCAAAGGCCCGAAGATGTCTAAGTATTGAACCTATAACACCACATATTTAGAACACTTCTGGTTCAAGAGGAGATTCTGCCACAATGAAGAGCTGGAGAGCTGTCAAGAGGAGTACTGCCTCTTTGCTATGATGCTCTGCTCGGTTGACCTGCTATCGCTGCTTCTGTCTGGGAAAGGAAAAAGACTGGACCTTGCTTTGTATCCTGCTCGAGAAAATTCTCAGAAGGCTGGTGTGTGCTTGCCTCTTATTAAGAAGTCTCAGGGCCTTCAAATAACTAACCCGTAGCCCCTGGACTTCTCTGCTGGGGGTTCTGACCTGCCAAGTGATGCCAATTCCAGTTCTAGGCCCTCGGAGGTGGCTTTGCTGCCGAAAGAAGAAGAAACTCCATGCTGCAACCCTCTGTGCATATTTTTGCAGTTGCAAGCTTAAAGTGCAGTTGAAAAACCAATGCATTGCCACGCTGTGGCCGAAGGATCATTGCAGCGCCTGCTCATGGCTAAGATAATCGATGATCAGCTGGTTTGCGTGGCTCGAAGTTCACTGCAGCCTGAGCCTAGAGCACCTAGTCTCTGATGTCCGAGACACCCTCTGGGACTCAGACGTAGGCCCGGCTGTGCGGCTGAAAAAACACTGCATTACTGCGCTGTGGTCAAAGGAACTGTAAAGCCTCTCTTCATGGCTGGGAGCATCAGCCCCAGCGCGCCCAGAATTTCCACTCGGAAATTGTTATAAAACAGGGGGTGTCCCATTTAAGTCAAAGGACCTGGGTAGCAAGTATTATAGTGAACAAGTGGTCCTTGACATAGATTCAACCTAAAACAAAGTTTATAAATTCTAGTTCAATTGTTTTTTAGTCAGCTCTAGATTAAATCTATATAGTTGGTATAATAAATACATTAGCCCAAAATGACAAGCTTATACATAAAGAGTTACCCGACACTCAAGAATTCAATTGAATCCAACTGGATTCTCTGATTTAATATATAATTTTGAAAAAAGAGAATGCAAGTATTTACATGTTATAATCAACAAAAATCTTATTTAGTATAAAAAGATGAACGTGCACAGAGAAAGATAAAGATTAGTGCTCAAGTGATTGATCAAAGAGATCAGGAAAACAAGGTGTAGAATTTACTATATACAAAGTAATGAGCCTGCCCTAACGAACGCTTGTAAAAAATTGATTATTTTTACTCGCTTCTAATTGTCAAACACAGCCTCCATTGTCCTTAATTTGCATTCTTGGCAAGGGGATTCAGAGGGAGAAGGGGAGGGAAGGGGGGGCAAAAACTAATAGATGCAGGCTCCAAAGGGAGAAGTGTTGACGTTTCGACCCACATATAATCCGGGTGGTTAGATTCCTCAACTTAGGGTCTTCATAAGGACGGGATCAGGGAGGGATAGGGAATGTTTCCAAGTGCACGTCGGTTAAAAACCAATGTCAATGGGCACCTGTAATAGCAAGCGGAAGAAGGGCTAAGTATCATTTAAACATGACAAGGTTTCAAATGTGTAGCATGGATGGCATAAAATTGCACTCACCCTTTTGTGGTGAGATACCATGCGTGCGACGATTAGTCCGCACCAAAGGTTTTTTGTTAGTTAGGCGCTGAAACGAATGAAAAAAGGAAGGGTAGCCATTAGTGCTACTCATATTTCCAATGCAATTTAGGATATATACATAGAGAACATTCTACTATCAGTCCTTTTTAATTGGCTCCTGCAAGTCTTATTACAGACATTCAATAAGTAATCTTCGGGCGGCATATCAACCCCTTACTTAGTTAACAATTGCCTGTGACTCTAATCAATGGTTGAGCCACAGTTTATCTTATTGGTCTATAAAAACTATTTTTAACCGACGTGCACTTGGAAACATTCCCTATCCCTCCCTGATCCCGTCCCGATGAAGACCCTAAGTTGAGGAATCTAACCACCCGGATTATATGTGGGTCGAAACGTCGACACTTCTCCCTTTGGAGCCTGCATCTATTAAAAGAGGACTCCAATATATTATGATAGGTTCAGTGGTGATAATGTCAAGCAAATAGTAAGCAAATGGTGAACCAGACGACCGCATTGTGACCGACGACCACGTATTTTTGTGGCCTTACTATTTGCTTGACATTATCACCACTGAACCTATCGTAATACATTGGAGCCCTCTTTTCAACATAGAACAAGAATATAAATAAATCAACAAATAATCAGCGGTATGAATTTGACGTGAACCTGCCATTTGTTGGAATTTATTCAGCCCTGAAAAAGTCCTGTAATGGACGAAACGCGTTGGCTATCTGGCTTTCTGCAACTTTTAAAAGAAAACTGAATAAAAGAAAGAACTGAAGTGAAGACTCTGTTTTGCTGTCCTTTTGGGAAAACAAATGATATATTTTGCACTTATGAGTGATTGTCATTATAGTAATACTTTTTGTTATTTGGAATAAGAAACTGAATTTTGAAGGGTGCAGACCAAATCTCAAGTGTAAATTAAAACAATGGGCCTGATTCAAAATGTAAAGTTAGGCCAAAAGTTTAACTTTACTACTTTTCGGTATTGACAAAGGTAAGTTACTGCTAGAAAAGTTAGACTTTTTGTTTAAGTTTACCTTTGTGAATACAGAAACGTAGTAAAGTTAGACTTTGGTCTAAATTTACCTTTGTGAATAATGAAAAGTAGTAAAGTTAGGTTTTTAGCTAAGTTTACCTTTGTTAATACTCAATAGTAGTAAAGTTAGACTTTTGATCTAAGTTTACATTTGTAAATACAGAAACGTAGTAAAGTTACACTTTGGTATAAAATAAGTATACCTTTGTGAATACCGAAAAGTAGTAAACTCACACAAAAGTGAATCAGGCTCTATATCTCCCTAGTTAACAACTCATATCAGTTGACATGATGGTGGAGTCTTATGATGGTTGGACACCCATGGTAATAGATAAGGTGGTTCCAATGCAGTGGACTTGTCCAGGAAGTCGACCATCTGCACCTTGGTATACTAAGGAGCTAAGAATAGCCAGGAGAAAATTTAAGAAAGCAGAGAAATACTGGAGATCTAATTATGGGTCACAGGGCAAGATTGAACTTCAGAGACTTCTGAGAGAGCACCGGAAACGTGCTATGGTGGCAAAAGCCAGCTATGTCTTGAAGGAGTTTCTCTCAGCTATTAATACATCAAAAAACATTTTGGAGATCCACCTAATGTCACCCTCTCAATAATCCACACACAAAAACTCTGTGACGCCCTGTGGGTGTTTTTTTAGAACAAAATGGCAAACCTTCTGTCAAGTCTCTCAATTGCTTGTGAATAGCGAAGGAGAACAGCTCCCCAAAATAGAGATTGGTATGTTGGTTTGGATCTTAGGGCGAGGGCATAGTCACAGAGCGGGTGAAAATGGAGATAGTGCAATTCTGCTGAGTGTACTTGGCCAAATCGCAGATTGTCAATTTAATGACCTAATGAACCATATTAAATCATGCTCACCAACGATTTGATGCTGCCTAAAGTATGGCTCTGGTTAGGAGAAAATCTATCAGAAGTCCTACACCATATATGTAACGCATTTTTATCCCAGGGAGTAGTTCCCCGTGATTGGAAAAAAGCATGTAGGAGAAACAAACAAGCATACCTGAATACTCTTAGAAACTATCGACCTTTCGAATTTCTCCCATTTCCAATGAAAATACTAGAAATATATGTCAATGTTATTCTAGTAAGTCGTCTGGAGAGCAATGAGCTGCTGGATCTGGCTCAGTCAGACTTTCGCTTCATCTAGAGCGCGGCAGTTTCTCTGGGAATTACATTGGCTCCCAGTGGCCCAAAGGGTACAGTTCAAAGCACTCACTTTGGCCCATAGGGCAGTGCACGTTCTGGGTCCCACTTATCTTAGGAAGCGGTTCACTCTGTACTTGCCTAAGCGTCCTCTGCGTTCAGCAGTACAGCGGCGGATGGTCGTTCCCCGCTTTCGCAGAGTGCGGCTGGGTGTAGGTCTATCTATGTCAAGGTTGCTGTAGCCTGGAATTCGCTTCCTACTGATCTCCAATTCATCTCAGAACTTCTGCCCTTTAAGAAACAGCTTAAAACACACCTGTTCAGCATGATTTGCTAATATGATCCCCGCCCTCACGTATGCTCCCCTCCGCGCCAGGACACTCTCGAGTAACAGTGCGCGCTACAAATACATTATAACATAACATAACATGCATGGAGCAAGAAGACCACATTGGAATCGGTTCTGGTTGTTCTGAGGATGGCAGTTGACAAGGGCAACCTTTTGGTCCTGGTACTGTTAGACTTGTTAGCTGCTTTTGATACTGTTTCTCATAGGGTATTGGCTAAAAGATTAGCGGAAATGGAGTGATTGACACTGCTCTTAAAAGGTGTGTGTCATATTTGAAGGATAGAACTCAGGCAGTCTTTCTTCAACTATATCAAGGCCTTTGGACTGGGGGTACATGAAGAACCAGAGATCAGCCCGACCTTATTTAATGTATATCTAACACCATTAGCAAAAACTGCTCCGTCCCAGGGCTGTTGCCTTTATGAATTATGCTGATTAAGCTCAGTTTATATTGGTTGAACCTAAAACCCCCACCCTGTGTGATAGTTTCCATAACTGCATGCGGGAGGTCACAGGCTAGATGACATTTAACATCCTTCAATTCAATGAAGACAAAACAAAAACACTTTGTTGCACAGCAAATAAGGTACAACAGTTAGTGCTGGCTGATTTTTGGACACCTCAAACCAATTTCCTACAGTGAGCATCCTTGGAGGTCTGAAATCTTGGGGTCTTCTTTGACAACGATCTATTATTATTGACCTCTTGTGTTAATAAGCCATTATCAACCTGTTGTGCCCTACTTAAAATGTTAAGGAAGCTATTACCATTTCTTATTGTAGAACATATAAATCTTATTTTTCAAACTGCTAATCTTAGTGGTATATTATAGTAATGCACTACCTGGACAGTGGAGGGAAGGCGATGTTGGTTCTACTCGATCTCTCTGCGGCCTTTGATACCGTCCCTCACAGTCGTCTTCTTTCAAGACTCCAGGAGATTGGTCTGAGAGGGACGGTATTCAACTGGTTTGAGTCTTTATCTGGTCACCAACAATCAATTTGAGCCCCCCCTTTCTCTGCTCCAGTTCCTCCGCTGGATTTGGGAGTCCCACAGGGTTCGGTTTTGAGCCCCACTCTTTTTAATATTTATATGTCTCCCTTGGCCGATTTGGTGGAATCTCATGGAGCCTGGATTGTATCCTGCGCCGACGATACGCAGCTTCTTTTCACCTGCGATAAGAACACAGACTTCCACGGTGATACCATCATAAGCTGCCTCGAGGCTGTTTTTTCATGGTCCAACTGAACCAGCTAAGATGTAACTCTGATAAGTCAGAGATTCTTCAATCAATCAGGAGTTTGTTAAAGCGCAACTACTCACCCGTAAGGGTCTCAAGGCGCTAGGGGTGGGGAGGGTGCAGGTTCCATTCCATCAAGGATGGGGTCTGTCGAAGAGCCAGGTTTTGAGGTTTCTTGCGAAGAAGGGGAGCGATGTTGTCTGTCTGAGGTGGAGCGGAAGGGCGTTCCATGCTTTGGCCGCGAGGAAGGAGAAGGAGCGCCCTCCCGATCTGGTCTTTCTGGTGCGGGGGACCACTTGCGTAGGAGAACTGGGCTGATCGTAGGGTCCTTTGGGGTGCGTGGAATTTGAGCCGGCTGTTCAGGTATTCTGGTCCAGTGCCGTGGAGGGCCTTGTGTGTGTGGGTGAGCATCTTAAAGGTGATTCTCGCCTCGACGGGGAGCCAGTGGAGTGTGCGCAGGTGCTGGGAGATGTGGCTGTGTTTTGGCAGGTTGAGGACCAGTCTTGCGGCGGCGTTCTGGATGTTCTGTAGCTTGCGGATGAGGTTTTTGTTTATTCCGGCATAGAGTGCGTTGCCGTAGTCGAGTCTGCTGGTGACCAGGGCGTGAGTGACTGTCTTTCGGTGTTCGAGGGGGATCCATTTGAAGGTCTTACGAAGGAGGCGGTGAGTGCGGAAGCAGGAAAAAAGAAAAGCATTAATTCAAAAATACCAATAATAAGAAATAACACAGTTATCATTCTAAAACACAATGAAGTTTGTTACAGTGGCCATATCAGCGTCAAAAGAAGCTCATCTTCTTCCAAGGGAGTCACAAAGCAAAGGCAAACAATTGGCACCACTAGGTGGGCACCACACTTACCCCAGAGGCAGATCCCCCTCCCCACATACAGAAATATATTCCCTGGTGTCTCAAGGTTTTCCGGCCACCCTGGGGTCAGATCTGCCCAAAAAATGGCAAAAAATAAAATAAAATGAATGGACCTTGAGTCAAACCCTTGCCAAAGGTGCCCCACCCTTACATACGTACATATATACAAAACCATTGAGTCTGGTGGGTTTTCACCTCCACAGATCCAGGTTGGCCAAAAAGTGGCAGATCTGACCCCATGAGGAGAGGAAATCACAGGAAATAATGGGCCAAAAGGGGAGCAACCCTTGCCCAAGGGGCTGCTCCTCTACAATGCCTGAAAAGACAAATTCTCTGGTGTCTGGTTAGTTGCCACCTCCCCAGATGGCAGATCGGGTGGGGTGTAAACCACAGAAAATATATGGCCCAAAGGGGAGAGAGCCTTGTCCAATGGGCCTCTCCCCTAAAATTTCTAAAAAACAATTTCCCTGGTGTCTAGTAAGTGTGCACCTCCCCAGGAGGCAGAACAGCCTAAAAACCATCCAATATGCTCCTATGGGGATCAAAAACCACGGAAATATATATAGTCCAAAAGAGGAGCTGCCCTTGCCCAAGGGGCTGCTCCACTACAATGGCTAGAAAATCTTATTTTACGGGTGTCTAGTGGGTTTTCACTTTCCCAGGGGGAAGATGGGGTGTGGGGATGGAAACCTCAGGAGATATATGGGATGAGAGGGAGGGATATTTGCCCAAGGGGCTGCTCCCCTACAAAAGGGGACCAACCTTCACCCAACGGGTTGCTCCTCGCAACAACAGAATTTCCCTGGCGGCTTAGTGATGTGCAGTCTTGCTGTGCATTCACCATTCCACCCATGACCCTGCAGCAGTAATACACTCAAAAGAGACACAGGGGTAAAGGAGAATCTTTTTCCTTTCCCCAATGCCTCTCTTGATGCTCAATTCACCACCCTAGTGAGAGGCTTTACCATACTTTCTTTTCCCAGTGTGCCCCGGAAACAAGTGGCTTCCAGTGATTCCCTGGTGCCTTTTGATGACATTGGTGCACCGTTTGCATGCTGACATCATCAGATCCCTACCGGGGGGTTCAGCGTGGCAGCAGAAGCTCTTCTGCTTCTATACCTGATAGGGGCATGTGGTAGGAAGCCCACAAGGAAAGCTTCAGTGCTTACCCCATGGGTGGGTGCTTGGATGTGCTGGAGCCGGCCTCAGGCCCTAGACTCCAGTGCTGTGGATGGCTCCAGCACATCCACAGATCCAAGAGGTTAAACATCTCTAACTTTCAGTACTGTCAGATCATGCTAGACATGCAAAGGGAAAAATAACAATTGATGAATAGAATACAGAACAATGTCATACATTCACGCCAGTACATAGATCTGATCCTTTATCCATCATTTTTTTGCTCACCATGCCATTCCATTTTGGACCCAGCCATATACAAATTAGTCTTGACCCTGCGCCCCAGTGGGTACAGTCCAGCCTGAACTGCTAGGCCCGGTCCTCTCTGGACTGGAAACAAACATCCTAGGACCGGTTTCGGGCATACAGCCCTCATCAGCCAGGATAGCTTGACCCCAGTAGCATGGAGGGCACAGCACCTATGTCTGGGCATACCCGTCCCACTCGGGTGACAAATGGAAAAAGAACAATTGATTGACAGAATGCAGAACTTTGGCATACATTCATCCCAGTACATAGATCTGGGGATAAATCCATCCTTTTTTGCTCACCATGCCATTCCAGTTTAGACCCAGCCATATGCAAATCAGTCTTGACCCTGTGCCCCAATTGGAACAGTCCAGTCCGAACTGCCAGGTCCCAGGATGCTTGTTTCCGGTCCAGGCAGGATCTGGCTTGGCAGTTTGGTCTGGACTGTTCCCATGAAGCACAAGGTCAAGACTGATTTGCATATTGCTGGGACTAAACTGGAGTGGCATGGTGAGCAAATGAACAATGGATTTAACCCAGATCTCTTGATTGAGGGTGAATGTATGATTTATTTCAGCATTCCGTTCATCATTTGTTTGCGTAGCACTGATATGCAAAGGGAACAACAAGGACACCTTGGTCATTATTGTGGTCCCAACTAAAATAGATTTATTCACCCTCACCTATTGTAGACAGCTATGACCGGTGTACGACTGTGAAGCACTGCACTGTCCCTGATGTTATAAACTTCAGACATAGGCACTCATGCATGCTTAACCTCTCTAGTGCTCAGAGGAATCATTTATCAAAAAAGGTTAAACCAGCTTGACACATGCTTAAACATGTATAAGCCAAGGTATGTGTGTGGTAACACGCATGCACCGGCTGACACTATGCTCAGCATGGGTACTCCTTTGAGTATGAATTTACAGATGAGCAGAATGTATCTTCCTAATTTATCTTCTAGGTTGCACATGGATTTTGTCATGAACAATGCTCTTATTACTACATTTTTTATGGAGGAAAACTCTAAATGGTTGAATGTATTCTGTTCTGGCATCAGAAGAAATTGATTATTTGAGGTGGATGACCTCCGTCTCAAAGCAATAATGGTACCCCTTGCCAGGGCGAACCCTCAAAGGGGCATATTCTCATGGAGCTATCACTGAGTTAACAGCACTTTATCGCAGCCAAAGTTGTGATAAAGTTATCACCCCATTCACAAACTGGTGCTAACAGACCATAGCACCAGTTTCCTTGCGAAAGCAGCCGCAAAAACATCGCCACAGATGACCCCGGCAACTATCACTAATGAGATGCAGAGTAGGTGTTCTCATGCCTAAAGCAGTGACAAAATCGCTCCATAACATTCTCAACGGCCAGCCAGAAAGGCGAAAAGACCACAAAACATGCGATAAGGCATGTCAGAGCCACACCTGAAGGGCAACAGATGCCATGGTGCCATTGATCATGCAGGCCGGAAACCCAAGAGGGCCACAACACCCACCGCCACCACCCCCAGAACACCCCCGGGGAATGTATGATGTTACAATGCATGCATTCACAACGCAAGCCATCACAACGCAACCATTACAACGCAGGTGCCATTACAACCCATGCCATTACAACGCAGGTGCTATTACAACGCATGCCATTACAAAGTAAGTATAGGTAAGTATTTAATTTTATTAATATTATTTTAATTTTAATTAAATTACAAAAATTGTTTATTAAATTATTTTAATTAAATTTTAATTTTTTTAAATATATTTAAATTTCCAATTCTAACTCCTTGGGTGTGTAATAGAAGGGTAAATGTTGGATAGTGTAGGGGTTAAAATTACTATTCTAACTTCAGGGGGGTGTAATAGTAGGGTAAGTGTTGGATAGTGTAGGGGTTAAAATTGCTATTCTAACTCCAGGGGGGTGTAATAGTAGGGTAAGTGTTGGATAGTCTAGGGGTTAAATGTACTATTCTAACTACAGGGGGGTGTAATGGTAGGGTAAGTGTTGGATAGTGTAGGGGTTCAAATTACTCCAGGGGTGTGTAATAGTAGGGTAAGTGTTGGATAGTGTAGGGGTAAAAATTACTATCCAAACTCCAGGGGGCTGTAATAGTAGGGAAAGTGTTGGATAGTGTAGGGGTTAAAATTACTATTCTGACTCCAGGGGGGTGTAATAGTAGGGTAAGTGTTGGATAGTGTAGGGGTACAAATTACTATTCTAACTCCAGGGGGGTGTAATAGTAGGGTAAGTGTTGGATAGTGTAGGGGTAAAAATTGCAATTCTAAAATAAATGTAATTAAAACATTTCAAATTAATTAAATAAATTAAATTATAATTAAAAAATATATTAAATGTATTCAAAAAGTTATAATTAATTTAAACAAATTAATTTATAAAACAAAAAAGTTACATTAAAATTAAAAATATTTTAAAAAATTAAATATATTTGATAAAATTAAAAGAAATTAAAATTAAATTAATAATAATAAAATTAAATACTTATCTATACTTACGTTGTAATGGAATGCGTTGTAATAGCACCTGTGTTGTAATGGCATGGGTTGTAATGGCACCTGCAAATTAATGGTTGCGTTGTGATGGTACTGCGTCGTAAAAGTTGCGTTGTTATGGTTGTTCCCCCCCGCTCTCCCCCCCTGGGCACGCACCATCCCCCTGGACCAACACTGGGGCAGCGCAGACAAAGACAGCGGCCCCAGAATATGCACAAACCCCGCAGACCCAAAACTAGAGAATGTCATTGCCCACTACAGGCTCAAAGGGACAACCCACTTCTGCATCCTGACCAGCATTGGCCACTAGCTGACGATACCAACACAGTGGACAACCAACATCCCACCTCAGACAAAGCTGCTGGCCATGAGGCACCTGTTGGCCTCTGGTACCCACCAACGAACAATCGCCCAAGTTGGCGGAGTCACACAGCCAGGCCAATCCAAGTCCCTCACAACGGTCATGGATGACACCATCAGCTTGGTACACCACTATCAATACACACTACGCAGGAACAGCCGGAGACCAAGTAAGGCGTCTCTGCCACTGCTGCCTTCCCGCACATGTCAGGGGAGCAATGGAAAGTGCACGTATCCCACCAATGCGGAGGCACTAGTGGACCACCGGGAAATCTCCGCCAATGGCAGTGGGCATGATTCATACATGCCGGCTGGATGACAGCCAATTGCCTCCAGCTGAATGCTAGTAAGTCGGAGGTGTTGCTGGTGGGAAAGGACCATGGGCTATGGAATGAGCACTGAATCTAGGCACCCCTCCCCCTCCTAAACAGGTGGTAAAGAAATTATGGATCTGGATAGACTCTTCGCTTAGTCTCCAGACTCAAACAAAGAAAGTAGCGGGTACCTGTTTTGATCTCCTTCGTGGGCTGCGACCGATCCTGGGCTTCTTCGATGCTACGACCAGACAGCTCATTATTCAGTCCCTGATTATCTCTAGGCTAGATTATGTGAACTCTCTGTACCTAGGGGTAAACAAGGCAGAAGTGCTAAGGTTACAAAGAGTTCAGAATGCCGGAGTTAGAGCTCTTTTGGGCTTGCATAGAGTATGCTCAGTGTCTGGCAGTCTTCGTCGCCTTCACTGCTGCCCGTGGACTAAAGGATTGAGTTTAAAGCACTCTGAATAGCTTTCAAAATGGTGAGGCTTGGATCCCCTGGTTCCTTTGCAGACTTGCTCTCATTCTATGTTCCCATGCAGACTTGCTCTCATTCTATGTCCCCCCCCACCATCTGCGCTCTATCGGCCAACGTTTGTTGCGGGTACCTCACGTCAGGAAAGTTCATGCTGGAGGTCGTTCCTTCCGTTACAGAGCGGCCGTTCTCTGGAATTCTCTGCCCCCTCATATTCGTGGCCTTGACAATCTTACTCAGTTTAGGAGAGCTATTAAAACCTTTCTCTTTCCTACTGTGTAGTCCGTCTTTCGTATCTTTGCTGCTGTTTTGCTTCTAGCGCCGGGACGCCCCTTGGCTGGGGCAGCTGTTGCGCTCTATAAATGTTTTAAATAAATAAATAAATACACCTCCGACAGTCCATCATCAACCTGAGCTACCAGGATGGCACCCACGGAAATGCACTGTTCATTGGCCAATACCAAATGCACACACCTCAACACC
This sequence comes from Lissotriton vulgaris, assembly GCF_964263255.1. Lineage (NCBI taxonomy): Eukaryota > Metazoa > Chordata > Amphibia > Caudata > Salamandridae > Lissotriton > Lissotriton vulgaris. The sequence goes on along the minus strand of NW_028252053.1, from coordinate 3,770 downwards.
ACAATCATGCAACTCACAACACAGGAAATGCCCATGTCACAAGTTCACATGCACACCCACCTGACAAGACAGCACAACTTACTGTGGGAACCTGGGTCACCCAGGTGAGGGATAGAATCGATTTTCCGGTAATCATAGTAATCTTTTGTTAGCATGATGTGAGAAAATGACATGACATCATCCTCCACACGAAACGCAGAGCACAATGGAGGAAAGTACTCCTAGCCACATTTCCGATTTCTTCCACAAGAAAATCGTCACATGGTCTAGCTATTTATATTGTCCCTTCCCAACTCTTCCAAACTACAGCAACAATCACTATCTACAACAACTGTACTATCCTCATCCAAGCCAGGGACCGTAGTTTAAATATCCTAGATAACATCTTCACCATCATTAAAGAACAAGTGGACAATCCCCAAACTTCTTCCCCATCCACCCACACCACCATTATTCGAGGTGCTACCACCCTAACCCCTTTTGACTTCCTCCCCAACCCTCCCTCCCGACCATCACAGGCTTCAGATTCTTCACCTTCTACCCCGACTACCCTGACGACCACTCCCACTTATACAACTAGGAGCACCTCACCAAAACATCGCAAGCTTCCCCTACCCATCATGGCCGAGACTACATCTGCATCCCACATAGCAACGGAAACCACTCATGGCTCGACCCTACTCGTAATAACACACCTTTCATGGACTCCACTCACGCTAACCAATCCCCCACAGCTCAGTTACTTGCACTCTACTGCTCACTCCCTGATTTCTCAGACATCAATCCACCCTCTGAACATCCACTGCTTCCAACCGCACCTCACACACCTGCCCACCAACATGGCATACCCTCTACCAACACAAAAAAAAACCAAGCCACCAACATCAACATCCCTCCCACACACACACACATCTGCACATACTAATTCACGCACCCCTGCACCAGCCCATACACCCAACCAGCCTACACCCCAGACACACTCACTCATCTCACCACCTCCCACCCCCATCATAACCACACCAGACTCTAGATTAGATGAGATCATGCCTGCACTTCATTTAATCAAAGAGGATCTTCATGCTTTTAAAGTGATGCTATTGAGTCATCCATGGCTCCCCAGATCCCACAGATCCAGTATACCTAGCAAGTCCCCAACTCACCTCCCTAGCACCTCCAAACACAATGCTCCCAGCTGGAAATCATTACCCTCCCATAATCTATGCTCCCGCCCAACGCGTACCAACAATCCTTTTTCGGAGACCGATCTTCCCTCTCTCCTGCTCTCCTACGAACCCTTCTTTGCTACCCCCGTTTCACTCACACATATGCCCATCCCTTCTATCCTCACCAACCCTCACAGGCCCTCCACTCACAACAATAGAGGAAGCATCGACAATAATCTCTGTAAAGTCCCACTCATGCAGGAACACCTCGCCACACCCTAGCCTAAATGCTCACTCATGAATTGCAGATCGGCCTCGAAAAATGCCACTGACATTGCCGACCTCATAACCTCTACTGATCTGGACCTGATAATTCTCACTGAAACATGGCTTACAGAATCCTCCTCCCCTCTCATCTACATCCTAGTACCCCCTAACTACGACATCATCAGACTAGACAGGACTGGTAAGATTGGTGGAGGTATTGCATGCATACACCGGAGCAACATCACCATAAACAGGGCTAAATCCTCGGCACTCCCTTTTGGTGAATACATAAGCCTCAACATCAACAGTAATGGCAAACCTGTCTGCTCGCTACACATCATCTATCATCCACCTGGTGACAACCTCCTCTTCACAGAACACCTCATGGACATGATCACAACACACACCGGTCGACAAAACACACAGATTTTCCTGGGCGACTTTAACCTCCACTGGAACGATCCCAACGATACAGTGGTCAAAAACTTCCTCAACGCCTTAGACCTCAACCAAATTTGCAACAGCCCTACACACAATAAAGGCACAACTCTGGACTTAATAATCTCTAAGAGTGATTCCACAAGGAAACAGTAAAACTTAACTCGGCCCAAGCCACAAAACCTAAAGTATGGAAAAAAGAGTGGAAGAAACTCAACCCAAACATATTACCTACTTCAAGCCAGAATCTACTTCTACCCCCCGTTGGATCTTCCAACGTAATTGATCTCACCAACCACTACCTCAACTCTATGACCTCGATAATTAACAAATTTGCTTCCCTGCAACTCAAGAGAGTTGCCACGAAAGACTCTAAACCCTGGTTCAACGGTCTTCTTAACGAGGGGCAGGTGTCTCCCATCCTTAAGAAACCTACAGCTGACCCACGGACCTAAAAAACTACCGCCTTATCTCCAATATTCCCACCCTGGCCAAACTTCTGGAAAAATGTGTTCAACACCAACTGACAAAACATATTGATCACTTCAACCTTCTTAACAAACACCAATCCGGTTTCTGTGCAAACCACTGCACGGAATCAGCCATGACACACATCAATGATGATGCACTACAAATACTTGATCAAAACGAAGCATGCCTTCTTATCCTACTTGACCTCTCCTCAGCGTTCGATACGTTCAAACATGAGAACTTGATAGATCTGTTGAAACACAGAATGGGTCTATCAGGATCAGTGCTCAAGTGGTTTACCTCTTTTCTGCAAAACCGGACTCAAAAATTCAGGGTCAACAACACCCTGTCCAAACCAGTTCCAGTTACGCTAGGAGTCCCACAAGGTTCCTTGCTATCCCCTACACTCTTTAACTTATTCATGGAACCACTCACCGATCTGCTACAAGCATCCAACGTGCAATTCCACATGTACGCTGATGATACCCAACTGTACCTCAAGATCAACACCCTGGACGACATTAATTTGTTTAACAATACTCTTAAGACCACCCAAACATGGCTCGCAGAAAATCACCTGAATGCTTTAAAAACGGAATTCTTCCATATTGCCCCACCCGCCACAGTCCTCACAATGCACAACTTGATCAAACACCTTACAGCACTCAACGTTCAACCAACCATTGTGGATTCAGCGAAATCATTGGGTATAACTCTGGACCGCCACCTCAATATGCAGAAACACATTAGTAAGGCAACGAAGGGAGCAAACTTTCAGAATAATACACTAAGGAAGCTGAAGCCCTTCCTACCTCCCAATGACTTCAAGATGACGGTTCAAGCTCTAGTCCTACCGCGGCTGGACTATGAAAGTGTCTCGCTATGCTGTCTCCCCAAAGCCACTACAGCTCCCCTAAGAGCCTCTACCAACGCGGCAGCGAGACTCATCACTGGCTCAAAAAGAAGAGCCCACATCTCCCCTGACCTCAAATCTCTAAACTGGCTGCCATTTGAAGTTAGAATCCACCTGTAAATAGCATGCATGACGCATAAGGCCTTACATCATAATGCACCCAGCTATCTCACACAAAAACTCTCAATATCCGGTGGGATAGGATCAACAAGAAGTGCGGGAAAACCTCCTTTTGAAACCACAAAAATTCAACAAGAAAAAAACTTATAAACGATCCTTCTCAGGAATGGCACCCAGGACATGGAATGCCCTTCCACCGGAAACAAGGCTGAACCCCTCCACCTCAGCCTTCAAATTGGAAGTAAAAGGCATCCTTACGGCAAATTTCACGTAAATATAGCCCATGTCTGTGAGAACTTCCATACGCTTTACCAAACTTGTCTACCTAATCAATATATTTCCCATTACCACGCTTCGTCTGTTCGCCCTTGCTCTGCTCTTTACTGCTTCTTCTTATT